>NW_010521405.1:0-17240 GCF_000687285.1 Phaethon lepturus | reverse complement strand
TCTTTCTCCCCTCCATGGCTTTCCCATCCCCCTGGACGGCCAACATGGCCTCCTAGCTCTGCCCTCTCTGTCGCACCCCTCCTTTGTCATAGCACAGCAGCCCAGGTGGAGGCCGCCATGCCCGGCACTGACCCCAAGGCACTGGCAGCCCCACTGCTGAAAGCCCTCCCTGGGATGCCCGGCATGCCCCATACCCATTTTATTGCTACCTGGATATGGTAGGAATTATAATGACATTTGCAGCGGGGGGACTCTTCCAAGACCTTTTTGGAGCTGACCTGTGTGTACTTACTCAGGTTGGCATGGCAGGAGGAGGAAGGATAAAAGCGAAAAAGAATTTTGCTTTCCTCCAGCAGTGGGGAGAATAGGGAGCTGCTTGATAGAGGCTCTTCAGAGGGCTTGTTGGCCCTGCTGTTTTTCCTTGGAGATGTCAGACAATTAATCAGACGGCTGTAACACACTGAGTGGGAGAACTTGCCTTAAAAAAAAGGGGGGGAGAGGGAGACGGATCATAATTTCTTTGCTGAGTGAGAAGCTGGAATGCTGCGTGGCCAGGTCCGTGTTCCCATATGTTGAAATTAGTTTTCTGAAGTGTTTGGGTTTTTTTTCCCAATTCTTCAGTAAGCCTGGTTGTAACAGAGATGTTTCTTGTTAAAAGTATCTGACACTCAGCAAAACAGACCTGCAGCCTTCCTGGGATTGCCAGCTGACTCCTCTGATTTCAAGATTCATCCCAACATGCTGACACCTATGAAAGCAGAGGGAGAATTTACAAAAATGTCGTTTGAGTAAATTGAAAGAGAGAGTTTGTAGGTAGAAGTAATATTAGATCATCTGTTTGAAGTTACATGTGTTAATCGGAGGATTATGGCTGGTTATACCTCCAGAGACAATCTTTCCTTGCAGAAATTCACGATGTAGATGTCCTTGTTTAGCTTTGTCTCTTTGACTGCTTGACCCAGGTTACTGTAGTAAGAGGTGTGCTGCCACCCATGTCTATATTTCTGTGTGTGATTACTGTACTTGGGAACAGCAACAGCTTTTGGTACACTGAAACCTTTCCTAGATATGTAAAGCAATAATAAGTATGTGAATGCCTGTGATACCGACAAACCACAGCAGCATGTAGTGTTACCTAATGAGCATCTTGCCAGAGTTTTGTATGTTCGGTTCTTTCCTAAGTCTTTGCTAGTGAGGGCTGTGTGTTTTTCTTGTCATAGGAGTGATGGAGGATGATTCTGTGAAAGCAAGGAAAGCAGTACCCTTTTCCATTGATTTTATCCACCTAAATAATTGAAAGTGGTATCTTTTAGCAAGGACACAGCTCAGCCAGGAGTCCTGACACCGACTTAAGGCAATGCCTACTGGGGAGGACAATTTAGTTCATGATTCAATGAAGGCATATGCTTAAACACTGTTATGTCCTCCCTCTTTCCTGCATTTAAATGCTTTTTAAATACCTTGCATTAAAAACATCCTCCGTTCATGGTAACATTGGAATATATGTTTAAAACTTTGACTATGTTTTAGAGACAGATTTTGGAGCCTGAGTTTTGTGTATCTGTATCTTTAAAGATACAGAATTTATAATCCATTGTGGAAATAATTGCAGTGGGCTAAAAATAAGGTGGTTGTTCACAAGTTGCTGTTTGACAAATAACTTACTTTTCTCTAGTTTGTCAAAACCATCTGCAGCTGTGTTTTTACTAGTGACATTTCAATGAATTGCTTTATCTATTACCTGCCTTAAAATGCCATCTCAAATCCTATGGTTAACATTAACGAATTCATCATTTGGTAGAATCAGTAGAACAAAGATCAACTGTTGTTTTTCATTGATCTTGGACATCGAATCTGGAGTTTCAGTTCACAATGTACTTTTTAAGGAACTAGCAGATAAACATGCAAATCAAACACAGTACAACTGCTCTGTTCAGTACGTGTGATTTTAAGTACATGTTTTAGGAATTCTGTTCTGTGCTACTTTTCAGATAAAAAGCACAAAAATAAATGCAGTTTGTTTATGTTTATCAAAGTTGTATGCCAGATGTAAGGGAATCTTGCTTTTGGGGTCTGTTGTTACACTCAGTGAGCATTTGGTAGCAAAATTTATGGGCCATATCCCTGGTGAGTGTAAATTGTCATAGGTCCATTGACTTCAACTGAGCTATGACTATTTACACAAATTTCTCTGCCTGTTAGTTTTTGACTTTTTAGCACTAGACTCCCCTTCTTTTCTGATACTATTTGTTACATTCCTTTAGTGTATGGGAAAAGTTTTTGCATCCCTCTTGTATTTTAATGAAGTCTGTCTTTGAGGTGTTAACTACTTCGATGGGTATTTTCTGATATCCCAGGAATGTTGATCTTTAGACGCAGGTGAAGATGTGCAAACAAATGATTTTATGTGCCGGAAAGGTGGGTTATTTACACATAAACCTTTGGTCAGAGAAGGAAACTGTTTGTTCAGAGCATGGAAACAGGTAGGGCCGGAAGCCCGTGCCCTTATCCCATGACATGGATACAGGGTGCCTCCAACCAGGCAGGGCCCTGATGCAGCAGTGAAGTTGTCCCTGCCATCCTTCTTGGCTTCAGCAGGCAGGACATAGATGTGCAGGTGTGGTTTTTTTGGTGTTTTATGGTTTGTGTTGGTTTTGTTTGTTTGTTTGTTTGTGATTTGTTGTTTTTTTTTTTTTTTTAGGTTTCCCTGTACACCTGGGTTTTCAAAACTTTGCTAAATCCTCCAACCCATTTGTGCGTGTTACTGAATTTCTGCTCTGTATGGGCAGAAGTTACAGGAGATGTCAGGAGCACCTGGCATTAGCCCAACCCTTCTCAATGGATGAATAGTAATAGTTCAGGCAATGTTGGTTTTGAAAAATCACATTCTTCTCCTCCATCAAATGTTTATACCTTAGTCCTGTTGTCTTGAATGTCAGTAGTAAAACTTCCATTGATCTGTGCACAACAGGAGGCCTACAAGGAGCAATTTTATAGCCTATTGTAACTATTTAAAAGCCAACACTCTTGAAAAATTTTAGTTCATGGTGAAACAAGAAATTGAGTCTTTTATTTGGTATTTTCCCTGAAACGTAAATATACAAACCTGACTGGAAAGTACCAAGTATTTTTCTACAGTAACATCAATATAAATTCACTATGTTTTTGACAGGAGGCAGATTTTATAGATGTGATAAGGTGTAAGAAAAGGGCAGTATGCTTCTCTCAGATCTTCTCTGTGACCTGTTCCAGTGGGAGGGAGTGGGTATTTAGAGATGTGGACTCATTTTAGCCATCGAAAGGTGATCCCCTTGTGAGCTGAGTTTGCTCCTCTGCACTATGATATTATACATGTCAAGAGTAAGGGTAACAAATTACAAGAGCCGTAGTGCCGGGTATAAGAGGTCCTTATTTTGAGATACAGTATAAATAAACCATAAATACATATGTATATTAAAAACAGAAATTACTTTTTTACTGCAGCCCTTTATAATGCCCTTCCCACAAGTTAGTGATCTGCCTCTTTTTGATTAAACAGAAATCGTTTATTCCTTTAATTCTTTGGATTGCAGGTCATTTAGCTTGTGTGCTTTGTGTTTATGAAGTAGCCATACATGGACTAAGTAAACTCATAATCTGAAATATGATGCCTGTCCTTTTCCTTCTGATCTTACTGTTGATTATAATTGTCCTTTTTACATGGCTTCTCCCATCAGTTTTCAAGTTGTAGCTATGAAAAACTCTGAGACTTTCCCACAAAATAGTGACCATATACCAAATGGTTTATTTCTGTACCCATAGCAAATAGGATGACATAAATAATTTGTCCTTCCCATCGCCTGTCACCAACTAACTGTATTTTTCTGTGCATTTTCTCTTGCTTTGCCACTCCACTTTTAATGGAATATGAGGGAAAGTCCTAATAGCCTCTCTTAGTATTTAACAGTTTATAATTAAAAGTTGTTTAGTTCCTGGACAATATGAAAGAGGGTCAAACTTTAGGATTGCTGTGGGAAAAATTATAGGAAATTTTAATGACACAGTTTTCTTGTGCGAAACTGCTGTAACAGAGTTTCTACTATCTTTATAAAAACTAAGGATATCCTGTTATGTTCTATGAACTGGCTTAGTATTGTTTACTTTGGTGAAGTATAAGCTGAGGATGTATTCCTCCAAATAACTTCTAAATTTATTATTTGATTATGTTAAAATAAATTGTTCTCAAATTATAGTTTTAAATAACATTTTTGTTCATTTTATTACAAGGGTAGGTTGGTCGTTTATTATTAAATTAATTGTTTTTTTAATGTATTCAGTCAAAAAAGTTTTTCTTTCTGAGTTTTCTGGAGGATTTCTGAGTTTCTTTTTACAGCTGATGCACAGTGTTGCATCTCTTCTATTTTCAGAAAAATGGATTTAACTTAAAAGTCTCTGTTGTCTTTGTAAGTTAAGTTTACGGGATGCAATCAGAAAAAAGGTATCTTACTAGCAGATAAATATCTAGTACCTCTCAACTCTGGTTTCAGAATTCCCTTCACGAACCCTTCCTAAAGGGCCTTCATGTGTTTTTTCTATTTTTCAGCAAAACCACTAGGTCTGCACTCATTGTGTTTTAAAGGGCACCAAATACATACTGAAAGCTCTTCATAGACTTTCATAGATGAGACATACTCACAGACTTAGGTGCTTCACAAGGTGATTTTAGTATTGAACAGAGTTTCCACGGTTGCCTTTTATCTGTCTTTTTTGTTTCCTGTGCCCTCCAGACTCTTCAGCTGTGACAGTTGCATACAATAGATTGTGTTATATAGATATCATATAGTGTATTGTGCCCAGATGTGTTCTTTCAGTATTTCATATTTTCTGTTAAGAAAAACTTCTTTGTTTCCTAGGTATTTTCTTTTGTAGTCTTTTGTTCAGTGTTCTTTCTGTGTCACGTGTGAAATTAAAGTAATGCTTAATGTGAGGGTGGGGGTGGCAATGTTCAGTATGTTTTTGCATCACATGCAGTACACCTAGAAATCTCTCCATATACTAGAGGAGATAGCTACCTTATGGAAGTCTTGCATGACCTCCATCTAGAGAGATTCCTATTCATGCATGCTGGGTTTTATTGTTATTCAGAGGCACCCGATTCTTCCAGTGCTTCCTTTATAGACCCAGATGTCCCTGAGAGTTACGGTTTCTGTCAGTGGGAGGAGATTCAACTGGCACTGTACCACTGAACCTGCATCTTTCTTCTACATTGCTTGTTTGGTTAATTCCCCATTTCATACAGACTTCTGCCCACAACCCTGAAGGCAGACTGTGTTTAATCAGGTGGTGCAGTGCATGTGTGATAAGGAATTTGTAAATGTCTTATCAATACTTGGTTCTTCAAGATGTTTCCACACCTGGTAAGCCTTGTCAATCTCAGACATACCCCACGTTATACATAAAAGTAGTATCAGCGTTTTGGTTTTATTTGTGCATGCCCAAAATAAAAGGTTTTCCTGGTTTAGCTTTAAGTTAGAAAGGCTAGTTCTTAACTTTATTGTTCTGGCAGAAGATCACCTTATGGGCCTGGAAAACTAATGACATTCATCCTAAGGAATGGAAGTTGGAGTTTTAGGAATAGAGGGTCTATTTAGTCAGATTCTTTATAATTTTATTTTTAAATCCAAACTCTGGTCAACCATCTGACAAGTAGTTGGGAGGAGCATTCTCTCGGTAGGAGAATATACCTTACCTCCACTCTAATTGAGTGCTGAGAAAATTAATGATCCAGGGGCGCTGTCTTTGAGACTGCCCTACAGCAAGGTGAAGAAAGAAGGTCAACATTTAGGATGTTCCTGACTCTGTTTTGGGAAAAAAAAAAATTATATAAAAATGTAAGAAAATCACTAGTAAGAAAAGGTAATGCCATCCTGAAACATTCAGAAAGAAATAATAAGAAAAAGTACCTATGGTGGTTAGCTTGGAAGATTTTTGCAAGTAGAACAAATTGAACTCTTCTGGATTCCTCTTGTGGAGTCAGATTTCTGCTTTTACCAGGGTTCTTGATCAGAGGAGACTTTACAGCTCAAGCAGCAGGAAATTGAAGAGTCTGTATTTCTGCCTATTTTCAGCAGCTTTTAACTCTTTCTCTGATCAGCAGATGAATTGCTGGCATATGGTTTGGAGCACGAATCAAAGCCACACGTGCTTCCAAAGACTTCTGTTTGAACTGAGCGTGATGCCGCTCCTGCGCTGGTTTATCAGATTCCCCCCAGCTTGCTTTTTGCTGCGGATGTTTTGCCATGTGCTAAGCGTACGTGTAGCACGCGTGGGGGAAAGACTAATCTGTAAGGAGACTCTTAAGTGCTGCCAATTCAGCAGCTTTGTTGAAATCAACTATTTTCCTGAGAAGACTAAGGTGATTCTGTCCCTTCGATCACTAGTTCTAGTCAAACTGTATATGCCTGACCTGACAAAGATGCATGTAGAATAACAGCCCAGCCTCTGTCAGAGTATCTGACATCAGGTTACTGTTTACTTTTGCTTGCATCCATGGTAATGGTCATATCCAGTTTAGTTTAATCAGCAGTTGACTGTAACATGGGAGGGGGGAGCATATGTGTGTATATATATTATCTAGGCTGTATTTAGAAGTTCTTGACAGAAATAAATAAACCGAGCTAAGTAAGAGATCACACTGCTTTTGTCACCAAACCCATGTTGTTTGGAGTGCTGTTTTTTATAGATTTTTTTTTTTCATGCTGGCAAGAGAGCCCTGCACTGAGAGCTGAAGTGTGAGGTACTGTTTCAGTTAGATACATTGCAGACTTTCTCTGCAGGATAGGGGTATGAATTTACTCTTGGGAAGGAGGTCAAATAGGGGTTTCTTATTCATTCAGCTCCTTATGGGAATTGCTCGCTTCCTACTGAGGTGGTCAAGGATCATAAAACAGTCACAGACAAAATGCTTTGATATTTTTGTCCCTTCAGACATGATGCAATTGTTGCAAAATTAGTGGTTTTGTTATAAGAGTGAAAGAATTTCACTGCAGGAATTAATTGATCCTGAAAGACTCCTCCTTTACTTCATCCACCGTAATCAAAAACTTATATATCTTTGTGGAAGCAGAACTTGTTTCAGAGTTTGTAGACAAAATGTTGCTTTATGAATATTTAACAGTGATACTGTGATAGGAAATAAAGGCCACATCTGGACAAGAACTGCATGAGACACTTCATGTCACCATGGTTTATCTAGCAGCTGTGTGATAGGTTGGGTCCTGTTAAGTCATTGTCTTTCTGGGAGGAAAGGGAGAGATGCTGCTCGAGCGGTGATAGTTGGTTCCAGCTTTTGGCTACACTGTACAGACAGTCCTGCCCAACCTCTCACTACCAAAGAGTTTATACTTTAAGAAATAGTGGTAACGTTTGCCTGAAGAGATGAGCTTTATCAGGGAGACACAGCAGAGGAAAATTAAAAGAGGTTCCCAAGGCAGAATAAGATATTGGAAACAATGGGCTGCGCTCGGCTCTGCGTAGGTGTCGGCTGATGAGCTCATCATGGCTAGCTGTTGTCAGGCAGCAGGTTTTGGTGCTGATCTGGCCCAGATGAAGTTACGTGGTTTTACACGTATTCACTGATGGTTTTGTCCTGCTCATGCGGCAGGCTAAGGAAGCATGAAGGTATTTGTACGGGAAGTAGAAACATGGGTGACCAAAACAGGTACTGATATCCAGTGATAATAAAGTACAAAGTGCAGAAGAATATTGAAGTAATACTTCAAAAATAGCTGATACAGGAGGGGTACTTCAGACTTTTGAACTGACTGTTTAGTTACAAAAGCTGATTAAGCTTTTGGGTGTTCTAGGGTTACTCTAGAGTCATGGTTTTCTAGATTATGTTTTACACTTTTTTTTAATGCAGTGAGTGACATGATGTGAATCCATTAGGCTAGTGAATCCTAGCAAAGAGGCTGTGCCATGTCAGAGGAAACACATGGCATACGGGATATTAACTCTGAGAGCTCTCTCACTCTGAAGCCCCTTTTCAGTGCTCAGACAGTTAGCTCTACAGATCAGTTTTGTATTATTTACTGGGGCTTTGGGATGATGTGTTGAACCACTGAGCCTTTAAGCTAGTGCTTTTATGCCAAAATATTTATGTTGATGTAAGGGAGTAAAATTTGGCCTCAAACCTCATTGAATTGAAAAATGTATTAAAATAATACATGTTGAAAGAAGAATTTGGCATTGACTATGACTAGAGAAAAGAGGAAAAGAGGTTAAAACCTTGATTACTTTTTGTTCTATTTACCTAATCCAGAGTTCAAAATTATTCTGTGTTTTAATTAAAGCTTGGCAAGGTCTCTTCTGCTGTTCACTACAGGAAATGAAGAAAGGGGGAGAGAGGTGGGAGAAGAGAACCAACTGTTTGCCTAATTGTACTGAGTGCAGCTAGATGCCAAAAATGCATGGGGACATATAACAAGATCTATGTTGCTGTCTCAGTCTAACAGCTTTTTAATAGATTCATCTGTCAAATCCTATTACTATTACTGTATGATTTAAAAATTAATCTTGGGGTTTGGTTTACTTCTTTCTCTAATGAACTATTTACAGGGTGCCTCATTAATACTTCCGAGGTAATATAGAGAATTGGAGGAGAAAACCGCACCTGGGGAATGGAACAATTCCAGATTTAGTCTTTTGGGGTTTTCTCCTTTTATAAGAATATATTTTTTAAAAATTCTTTGGGAACAGCTACACTTGTGCTTATAAAATCCTAACCTGTCTTTTGCAGAGAAGATTACCATGAAGACGGGTTCTGTCAGCCATACAGGGGAATTGCGTGTGCACGGATCATTGGAAACAGGACCATTTATGTGGATTCCCTACAGATGCAAGGGGAAATTGAAAACCGCATTACTGGTAAGCTTGTACATCTCTGTAGCAAGGCAAAAACATTTGTGAAAGTATCCAATTCAGGTATAAATAGTGCTATCATCCTCTTCAGTTTTATCAGTCAATGACTAAGACATCCTTACATTAAGGTTCAGAGGAGGGAGCCATCTTCCCACTTGTGCACCTAGCAAAATTTGAAGCAAGAAGGATGAAAATCATCTGTCGTGTAGAAGGTTTTTCCATGTTCTTAAGTAAAATGTCAGAGCATTGACTTTTTAACAGTTTGTAGTTTATAATGGAGCTTTTTGTGTGATGGATTCAAATAGATTTTTTTAAAAAAAAACAGTATGTGATGTAATAAAAAATTACTGTTTTTCTATTTTCTTGAAAAATGTCTGGTGGCTTTTCCCTTGGGTTTCCTCCCCTATTGCATAATCCTGGCAGAGTCTGGATTTCACACTGGTGTATATAAAACAAGAGTTGACCTTCCTGTGCTCTGCCCCTGCTGATTCTTTCTCTGATCACCATTTTGGTACAGAGTCACAAACATGCATCCAAAACCTTAATGATTTCTGATGGGCTGTACATCAACATGGGTTTTCTTCACTGGACCTCAGTTAGCTGACATCAGCAGCTGTGACTCTGATGTACACAAACAGAGCAAACAATGAATCCATGGAATACATCAAACTGTTTATCATAATATATGGTCAATTAACTCAGTCCAGCAGGAGTTTTTTGCATCTGGCCAGTTATGGCTAACTAATTGAAGCTGCAATTTTGATGTAACTAGTTGCCAAAAAGAGTTTGAGCTCTGTCTCCTTAAAGGTACTACCTTAAAGGCTCATTGTCAAGCCAGAAATCCAGGTCAGTTTTTTTTCTGTTCTTGAGATGGTAATCAGATTCTGGGACTGGCAAAATCCAGGCGCTGACCTTTCTTTGTGCTGTTACGACTCATTCCCCTTCCTTCTTTCTCTTGTACTCCGTTGTAATTCCAGCCTCTTTTGCCATTATGTCGTT
Organism: Phaethon lepturus; assembly: GCF_000687285.1. Classification (NCBI taxonomy): domain Eukaryota; kingdom Metazoa; phylum Chordata; class Aves; order Phaethontiformes; family Phaethontidae; genus Phaethon; species Phaethon lepturus. The sequence goes on along the minus strand of NW_010521405.1, from coordinate 7,343 downwards.
AATTATTACACACTATTGATACCATTTTTTTCTATGACATACATAATCTCTATCCTGTTTAGATGTTTTTCAGCAATATGGAAATGTCCAGCTATCTGAAATTATTACATTTGTAACTCCATGAATTAGGTTCATAATGTCCTTTTTAAAAAAAACAGCCAAAAAACTGTGATACATTTAAGAAAATGTTTATTGATCAAGTTATACTTGTTTCTGGAATATACAACATGGACATTCATGACCTGGCTGCTGGATCCCTAATACCACTGATTAATTGGTTAGATTTTGGAGGCTGAGTCTGGGATTCTCTGTCCTGGAGTTGAGGAGAACTTCTGATGGAACTGTTCTTTTTTAGGAAAACTCTGTGAACCACCGTGTAGAGCTGCCCAGTGGCTTGCTAGGCAGTAATGATAATCCATTAATAATATGGCATTTTCAAACTATATACATCTGAAGGACATGCCAAATACTTTATGCAAAATAACCCTGAGGATTTCAGAGCATACTTGGTTCTTACCAGTCTTTTCATACATAAAAGCAGTATTGCAAGACTGGGTGTTCTCTGTCCAAATGACAGCATATTTTTGAAATTGCAGTAACTTGTTAGATAAAGAAAAAGTCTCTGTTGTATAACTGCTGCTGAGATTTTGCTCGTACTTTTGCCCGTACTTCCTAAGAGCAGTTTTTGGTAGAAGGTTTTTGCGCTCCGTGCCATAGGGTGTTCGGAGGAGGCTGTGGGTGGGAAACGGTGACACCTACCGCCTGACACCCAGAACATTTAACAAGGTTACAGGCAACATCTATGGGGAATTTTCTTTCTGGATTTTCATTTCCCTGCTGTGCTGATGTGTGAAATACTTTCCCTTTGTCTCTACGGCCCCTGGTGCCATTCAGCACTGGCCATGTGGTTAGGTGAGAATTGCAGTCTTCTGTTGAAAAAAGATGTTTCTGGAGAAAAACTTGAGACATGATTTGAATGACTGGAAGGCCAACTACAGTGCATGGGCCTGACCCCTGACTTGTGGATATGTGTGGCTAAGCAATGTCTTTGCTGTGCTGCTTAACATCTTTCTAATAACTAAAAAAATAAACCCATTAGATGCCACCGTACAGACCTGCTGGCTTTTGCGCCTCCCATCAAAATAAGGACATGATTATGAATTGTGCAGTCTTTGCACATGCCAATCTAAATTCTGTAACACCTTTACAAAAATCAGTGTGGTGTTTCAAATAGCCAACAGTGAGCGCTTCACTCCTCCAGGTTTATCTTTTCTCTGTTAGTCTTTGGTATAAGCACGTCACAGCTGTTGTTTGAGGCCTGATATCATGCTTGCATGCAGTGTTCCTTACATGACTGATAAACAGTTATATTCCATTGTTAATATTCCTGTATTAAAGTAAGCAAAGGTGTAAACAGTGCAAGGCTGGAGTTGGGGCTGCCTGCTGTACGTGTGGTGTTTAGGAAGAGTCAGTCTGATAGCATGTGGCAGCAGGAAGTAGATGGCTGAAAGGAGAAAGAGCTGGACAACAGGGCAAGAGTTGATTTGTAGGTTGTAAATGCTACTGAATGACTTAAACTGCTCATGTCCTCTCTTTGCACAGTGTGTGTTGGTGGAATGTGCAGTCTAGCAAGCCTCACTCACAAATGATGCCAGTGTGGGAACAATGAACACTCCTACATTTAAAGCTTGATTCATCCCCAGATATGTGTTACAAACGCATGTTTGTCTTTTCTTTGCAGTGTGCAAGAAAACTCTCAGATAGATGTTAGTGTGTAGATGCTGAGAGCTGAAGGGGAGGATTAAGTTCCAAATTCATTATGACATTCATCTTAATGTGATCAGTATGCTGAGGTTGATTACAGTCATTTTTCCCAAAACTGATGCCTGTTCATGTCTATTAATAACAATATGTGCCCAAATACCAATGGTGCACTTCCTTTTGCCCGTCAAGACTTGAAAAATGCTTGTCTTGTTTATTGATCAAAATGTCTACAGGAGGAAGAAGGTAGGTGATCCTTGTTCAGCTTTTACCTAATTAGAAACTTTGGAAATACATGTCAACATCTTGGCAGGTGTATCTTGCCTTCACTTTTTATTCTTTCAAGTTAAAATTAGTCAAGTGCCATCAGTTTGCTCAGTGCTCTTTACTTGGGTAAATTCCTAAGAACTGAGATCCTACAAGCTCTGTGCAGATGTCAGAGGGACACTGGGATGCTGGGTTTGCTTTCTGCATTCATCAACTCACCTTTACAGAAGAAATTACCCTATTTCTCTGCTGCTCAGTAGGCTTTCAGACACTCCAGAAAAGATGAAAGTTGTAAAAGGCAAATGATATGAAAATTATGTTGTTTTTCATGCTTTTTGTGAATTAATACTTAAGCAGTATTTTTGTTCCTTTCCAGCTGCATTTACCATGATTGGCACTTCCACACATTTGTCTGATCAGTGCTCACAGTTTGCTATACCATCCTTCTGCCACTTTGTCTTTCCCCTGTGTGACGAGCGCTCTCGGACCCCTAAGCCACGGGAGCTGTGCCGGGATGAATGTGAAGTTCTGGAGAATGATCTCTGTAGGCAGGAGTACAACATCGCTAGGTCAAACCCGCTCATCTTGATGCAACTACAGTTGCCGAAGTGTGAGGATCTCCCACGACCTGACACATTGGAAGCTGCCAACTGCATAAGGATAGGGATCCCCGTGGAGAGACTCAGCCGATGTAAGTCTGAATGTTTCATCACTGGGAAAAAGCAGGTTTTGCTGCTTCCTCAGGTTGGGTCTGAGAGACAGTATTTTATCAGTTATTCTTTTTATAAAGAAAGTACTGCTGTACTGGATGCTACTACTTTTTATCATGTTGATACTGACCATAATCTTGCAGTGTTGTAAGGTATAGTTAGGATGGTGTGGAAGTTTAAAGAATGCAGCTTAGTACAGAAAAGGGTTGTATCAACCACCCTGGGCTGTGAAGCTCTGTGTTCACACCACTGATTTGACTCAGATTTGTGAGGGGCAGCAGTATGTTGCAGGCTTCCCTTCCCACATGCCTGCCCCCACCTCTGGCTGAGTTCCTGCCTTTCTGGATGAGTCCCCCCATATAGTTATTTGTGAGTTCTGTTTACCTATCAATAAGCCTCAGACAGGCTATATAAGCTTCACTGGAAAAATCTGTTGAGAAATCAAACATTTAATGTTCATTTTTGCTATATGGAAATCCACAAGAATATTAATCCTGTAAATCGAGCATGGAGTGTAATTGTCTTTCTTCACCCACACAGGATAGGTGAAAACATTGATCTTGCTTCTGCAAATTTATATTTGCATCCAGGAGTAGAAGGGCTGTTCTGTTGTCAGTAATTATGTGCTGACAATTTTTTTGCCTACTCCGTTTCCTAGCGATTAATCGCCACCCCCTACAATGTTCAACAAGCTCCAAGAGACTAAAGATGTTTAAAGCTCAAAGTGTGATAAGATTATTCTGAATATCCATTGTCTGAACTCACAGGTAGGAGCAGGGTTCATAAAGGTGAGCATGGAAGACTAGCTGTGTGCTAGTAAGGCAATAAGCTAGTGTAGCTTAGAAGCAGAAATAACTGAGAAAACGATGACAGAGACAAATCAGCCAGGGAAGAGGTATCAAGCAAAAGGAATGAGAATAAAAACAACAAAAAGTCTGGCAAAAGCCATCCATGATCCTCAGAGCCAGTGGTGCTCCCCTATAGTGGAACAGCTGCGGTGGGAGTACTCTGGGGGTCTGAAGGAAGGGCTTTGAGACAGCTGGATTGCTGAGGGCTGGAGAGGGGGGCTCAGAAAAATGGGGACAGTAATGTTGCAAACATACAGAAATGCATGATTCAATTCAGGGGATACATACGGGAGACAAGCACTCAAAAAGTATGAAGAGAGGATAGCAGCAAAACAGAGAGAGAATAAAGGTAGGAGTTCAGCAGATATGAAAGTGGTGTATCTAAAGAGAAGAAAAGCCCGAATCCCTCCTTTCCAAAGAAGAAAAGAAGGCAAAATTGGCAAGAGACATTAGAAAATGCAGCACTAATTTCTCTAGAAAGTGAGCAGTGTGAGGGAAACAGGAAGATTATGGGAAATAAAAGTGGCAGGAAGTTTACACTGTTGGCATCTGAAGACTGTTCCTGAAGTGAAACTCGTATCTCTAATTTAGTTTAACTTTTCTTGTCCTGTGTCCAAAGGTTCATACTTGCTCCTTAGTATCAGCTTGCATTCAGAGTTACCAAATATTGGTGTGTATAGCCATAGAGTTGAGACACTCCAGGGCAGAATCCCAAAATAACTGGGTGTAAGAGTACAGGTACTCATAGAACTGAAATTTCAAAACCCACAGCTTTTATTTAAATCCTGAAGTACATAAATTCAAGTCCTTTTTGCATCCATGGTCTATACACTTCAACCCTTTTGGTCTTGCTGGCTCCTCATTGTTTTCTTATTTGCAACGTTTTGTCAAACCCTGTGTTGCAGATCATCAGTGCTACAACGGTTCTGGAGCAGACTACAGAGGGATGGTCAGCGTTACCAAGTCTGGACACACTTGCCAACTCTGGGACTCCCAGAGTCCCCATAGCCATGATCTGACAAGCACACAGTTTCCAGAGCTAGGTGGAGGACATGCGTATTGCCGAAATCCTGGAGGTCAGATGGATGGGCCCTGGTGTTTTACAAAGAATAAAAACGTACGCATGGAACTGTGTGACATACCTTCTTGTAGTATGTATTCTCTTTCTTTTTTCCCCTACTACTGTCCTTGTAATCTTATGTAATTTTGAATGCTCCCTATTCAAGTGCAATTCACTTAGAAGGGTTATGCTTTCAAGCATTTTACTTGCTGTAATGCAGCACCATTGTTTGGTGTTGGAGGTGTTTAATATTCTCTGGCGATCAGAGCTTGTAACTGAGATATTGTGACACTTTTTTATTATGTATTGGGTGCTTAAGCTGAGGTAATAATTAACGATACTGCTGCAGTTTGTATTCTAGCTTGTCAAATGCCAGGCTTGACATACTTATCACCTGTATGTCTTTGGTTTGCTCACGCTACTCTGGTATATTGCTTTCCCTCTGTATGGCATCTTGCAGGCAGCAAGGATTTTCAGTTCCTGTAGAGGGAGATATAGCACCGTGCTTGGTTGGAAGGAAACCCTGTGAAGTGCAGAAGCAGAGATGTCATAAAACAGATGATGGTATCAGAAGAGTCCTACACTATCTGCTAGTGGCTCTGTACTGCACAATTGATAGCAAAAATAAAAAGCACAGCTCTCACAGCTTAATACTGCCCCACTCACTTCCTTGTATTAGTACAGCCTTCACTCTAGAGCTGTTACAGTGGTAACAGTCTGTGGACACTGCAAAGCAACTTAATACTGTGCTTCATTAGGAAGAAAAACATGTTTCCTACAGTAACCGATGTATCGTGGAAGCCATAAAAGTGGTTTTGTTAAAGATTTCCTCGGTACTTTAAGAGCATGCAAAATGGATATGAAGTTTCTCAGTTAGTTCACTTTTTTACAGTAACATGATTTGACATTTATAATAAATTTCTACATTGCATGTAACATGGTGAAAAGATAACACTGGGATGTGGTTGTGGTGAAAGCAGTAGCCAGAAATAGCAAAACCACAGATTGCAGAAAACATCCCAGGCAGTTCCGATGAGCGTTTTGGACATCACTATGCTTTCCAGAGTCTCATGGTATCACGAAAAAAGCATTTCAGGAAGGTTCCAGAACAGTCTTACTAAATGTATTGCTGGCTTTTTCATGACTGTCTCACTGTAATATAAAAGCACTTTAATTCTATTACGCACAGAACGTATCTCTGCTGGTGAGAAGTGAGATTTATTTTATTCTGGGCAGAAGTAGTACTAGTGGAGGTAGAAAGTGGGCAAAGTGCTGATGAAATGGCTGAAGTTGGGCAAGAAGACCAGACTGCAATGTTGTGCTGTGGTTTATCACATTGAGTTCACTGCTTTATATACTGTGATGAAGGCTACTCATTTTTTATCCCCTGAACCAGGTAATGCAGTGGTACCCTCTGTTCAATGTTCTGCAGTTTCCACAAGCAGACACCTCAAAAATAGAGTGAAATAAACCACATGCTGTTACAGTCAACACATTGAATGTGGGAGTCCTAGTTTATGTTCATGCTGCTAGTTGCTATGTCCATTCAAGCTTCCTTGAAATATTTAATGGAAAATTGGAAGCGGGGGGGATAGTGTGACTTCTGTTTTCAAGCTATAGGAGTTTACTTTTTGTTTAAAATATAGTACTAATAATCATACTGTAATTTTTTGTTCCCCCTTTACTATCAAATGCATTAAAAATACTTGTTGTAAACAATGAACATTTCTGTGCCTGACAGGTCCACGTGACAACAGTAAAATGGGAATCCTCTACATCCTGGTTCCCAGCATAGCTATCCCTCTGGTTATCGCCTGCCTTTTCTTCCTGGTCTGTATGTGCAGAAACAAGCAGAAGGCATCTGCTGCTACACCACAGCGCCGCCAGCTGATGGCATCTCCTAGCCAGGACATGGAGATGCCACTCATTAATCAACACAAACAGGTATTTTTTTACAGAATTTGCTTAGGCCACCTATTTCCAAAGTGTCATGATTTTTCACTGTCTCAGGTTGTCAATGTTCGAATTGAGCCATGTTGTAAGGGACCTAATTTTCATACTGTGCTGGCCATCTACTTCAGTGAAAACCAGGTCTTTCACTCACTAACGGTTTCTAGAAATCCTGGCCTCGGGGAACAGCTTTCAGGACCAAGTATTTTATGACATTTGCCCTTGCGTGTCAGTATCCATTCTGCCTCTTGTCTCAGTGCCTGGAAATGTTATTTCTGGTCCAGTCTTCAGCCTGCAGCTTGTTTTCGGTCCTGGTAACGGTGCTGCCAGTTTGCTTGTTTAAAGCAGGACGCACAGTGGGGTTTCTTGTCTAATCTGTCAGCTCGGTCTGCTGGTATTCTCCACCACCACTGAGCAGGGAGCTGAGCTGGGGTGCAACGTATTTCTAAGGCTGCATATCCCAAAGGATAAGAAAATGGCTTTGAACTTCTGTCTACAGACCTCAGCTCCTGCATATGATTTGCTGGGTCAACTAACTGATCTCCACGCTAAAATTCTCTTCAGAGCCAATGTTGAATTTTTAATCACAGCAGTTACAAGATGCAAGCTCTAAAAAACAATGCTCAATTTGGAACAATTGGCAACATCTGTTCAGGAAACTGTAGAATATTTGTGGGATCTCACCAATTGCAACACTTTGAGTCCTGCACTTTGGTCACAACAACCCCGTGTAACGCTACAGGCTTG
>NW_010521404.1:0-7555 GCF_000687285.1 Phaethon lepturus | reverse complement strand
AGGTCCCTTCCAGCCCAAAGATTCTATGATCTTGCTGATCTGGGAAGACATACTGAAGACCATTGCTTCTGGGGACTTCTTTTTAAGAGAACAGACTCATACCTGCTCTTGGTTACAAGAATCATCAAGAAGAATGCATTTTATGTGTTGAACTAAGCCAAAAATATGCTTTTCTTTGGGATGCAGTTGCTACCTACATAATCCCTCATTTGTGTCAGCATGATCAGGTTAGAATTTAATCCCCATCTGATCTGCCAGAAGGTTTGTAGTTTGTTGCTTTTGGTTACTAAAAGAAACGTTCTTTCAGTCAAATTGTATGCTTTTTTTCACAATAGTGAATGTTGAGCTGGTTACTTACAGCTGAATATAGTGAAATAATCAATATTAATTCTTGTTGCAACTCCATGAATTCCAGCATGGAAATTCATAAACTTTTTCGGTAACTTTTTTTTTTGCCATTTACTGTAACTATGTTTTAATGAGTTTGTTTGAGCATCTGTATTTATATTGCATGATGTTTCAGTTCCAGCACAAAGGAAAAACAATTGCTCTTTCCTCTGAACTGTGAAGTTACAACTATTCCTCCAAAATACCCTCTTCCAAAGAATAGTGTATGTATGGATTTCAAAAGTGTTTCAGAGAATTTGCAGCATTTCTCAGCAATAAGTTCTTCCCACCTAGAATAAAAAATGTTTATCTGAAGTTCATAGCTGCAAAACTGCCATGTGAAGTAGCTGTAGCTTTAATTCCTAAATTTAAAAAACCAGGCTGGTACAGAGGCATGCTAGGAGAGTAGCCCCAAGGACAGTAACCGTGTATTGAGTAGAAGAATTAGGAAGGTGTCACACACCTGTTATCTTTATGTCCTAGGTTCCATTACAGTCTTAAAAAACACTGCACCACAAGGAAGCTTTCACTTCACCACTTGAGAGCTTATTGTAACTGTCACCTACTGAAGATGAATTTCAACTTAAGGCAAGAGAAGAGTGTACTGCTGTGTTTGAAAAGAGAATGGTTTTACAAAGCCTTGCCTTGAACACCTTTTTCCTCGAGCCTGTTAGAAAACAACATGTTTTTCTGCAGTATTATTTTCGGTAATGCTGTTAGTACAGCACGCTGGAAGAGGTAGCCCTGCCTAAAGAGATTAGGCAGCGTGCTCTGGGTAGCTGTGCTCCATTAGCCGCAGCAGCAGCGGCCAGATGGAGTGAGATGCTATTCAGGTGCTTCCTTTCCCCACCTTTGTTGCTGCCCAGGATTAGGCTATAGACAGAGCAGCATCCCAGTAAGGAGATTTTCACCAGCAGTCGTCTGCATCACCAGGAATAATCCCCGATACCTGTTTTGGAATACATCACCTTAAATCGCAGAGGCTGGTCCTAATGATTTTTGTTTCTGCTGAGCAAGCGCCGCAGTTGATGCCACTCCACTTCCAGGGGCAGGTGGAGCCCACAGCAGGGGAGAACACAGGGTGAGCATAGGTGGAAAAAGATTTGGCAAACTGGAAATTAAATAATCCGTTTTTGCTTTGCACCTGATCCAAATCAAAATCCTGAACTAAATTTTGGTGGATTCCAGCCATGCCTTACTCCGCCAAGCATTGATTGCTTCTCCAGGGTTTGTAAAGTTCCTTCTCCTGCGTCCAGCAGTCAGGTGTTGTTAGTGTCGTATGATTAGTCAAGTGTTCTAATATCTACATATGCTTTGCTAATGAATTAGAAACACGGACTGCTGTATCTATTGTAGAAGTTCACCTCTTCTCTAATCTCTGTGGATTCCCTTCCGTTACGGAGGATTTGGGTTGTATAACATAGAATTTCAATGCTTCTTTTTTAGGCTAAAAAAACCTCATCAGCTGGTGATGAGGTTTGCCTTGGCTCATCTTCCTTTGACTTCTTTCTACAGTGTACAGATCACACGAGTTATTCCTGGGCACTGACAGAATCCATAGATGCATTTGCTAGAAGAATCCTGGTGCCCAAGTGTTGTCTAGCTGTTACATGCTGAAGATGCTTGTAAAGCAAATCATAAAATGCAACTCAAAATGTGCAACTAACTTTAATATCGTCGTGCTTTGCTTGTTCTGCCGCCACTTCTGTCCATTCTCCTATGGTAACTATTACTATCCCTTTACCTTAATAGCAGTCTCACTTCTGCTACATTGCAAGAAGTTTTTTAAAAAAACAGCAAAACAAGCCCCTAACCCAGCCAAACCTGTAAAATGTACACATGCTTGATGGAGTAGTAAGCAGCTGTGTTCTTCCTAACAAGATTTCAGGTAATTTACTCCATAAGGTCTTGTGCTTCTATGTAGCATGTAGCCATCATTTAAGTACACAAAAGCAACAAGGCAGTAAGTGTCCCATTTTCCTAACAGGAACTCACTGAATCGGTTAAAAGCTAAATTTCCTATTTTGAAGATTTCCTTTGTTAAAGTCCATATAAACAACTTTTTGGCTTACACTTTTTATGTTTCAGCTTTTCCCCTCATTGTACTGATAGCAACATCTAGTGGCAAGATGACCTCATGACAATGCCCTACTTTCGGAAGCTGGTCTCGCTCCATTTACCTCTGGGTAAATCTTCATCTCGTCTACTGCCAGATTGCCTTTAGAATTTGGAAAGAATTTGAACCGCAAGGACTTCGATAGTCATCTTCTCTGGCTGCAGCAAAATCCTTTTTTTTCAAAGGAGTATCGCTGGCAGCCCTACTAATAATTTCTGCTACGCAAGAAAAGCAATTCAAAACAACAAAACCAGACAGACTCGGTCTGCCTGTAATAACAAAACCAAAGCTGCTGATTTTCTTAGTTGAAGTAATGTATCTCCTGTGGAAATTGAGCTGGCATCCTAACAGCAGCAGTTGTGTAGGTTAAAACCATGTAAGACCATGATTTCTAGATTAAATGAGCTGGCTGGGATCTGCCTCTTCCCCCAGAACTGCTGTCAGATCTGCAAGCAGTGTCGGAGCTCAGTGTTCAGGTTTGCTCATCCAGTAGCTTCCAGTCTTATTGCGATGAAAGATCACCTGAAAAAACGTGGTGACCTTCTAGCTGTTTTGCATGTAATTGTGTACCTGATTTCTCTCACATGAGTACCTACACTTGGTTTGATGCATATTATTGTAAATATAGCTGTACTGATGGCAGCCAGCGCTTTCAAACCTGGCTGTCTACACTCGTTCTGCTCCTGGATGATGGCTGGATTTCAGAGGCTTTGCAGCAGAATCTGTATGCATCTCCACTGTGTGCTACCTCCAATTACTCCATATGTATTCCAAGTTTCACGGAAGCATTAGACAGAGCCACAGCAGACATGGTAAGGACATATCTGGGATTTCTGGGCATACAATAGCATGGTTGAATTGCTGTGCATAAACAGTAACTCTGATTCAGTGAAGCTGTAAGAAATACTGGGCAGATGTAGAAGATCCACAAAATCCATCCGCCTAACATTTTGGGTGAAAAGAGAACACATCCAGAACACGCATATGGTTGCATGAAAGAAAAAAAAAATTACAAGCAGTTAACCCTTCACTATCCAAGAAAACAACAGATCTAGGAAACCAGAAAGCAGAGGAAAAACAGTGGCGATATTGTGTGACCTAGGGAGCCGTGGGGATAGCTGATGGCATGGTCCACCCAACCTCTTTGCCTCGGCTCTGGCGTGCTTGTTCACTGAAGTGCTCTACAGGTTCTGTGCATTTACACTGCGTCCAAGATTAGTCAAGGAGTTAAGGCCTCACTCTGAAAATCTTAAAGGGCATTTAAGTCAAGTTCCAACAGAACAAGAGAGTCTTAATTCCAGAATCGCAGAGAGCAGCTTTTCCAAGTTCCCCCATAAAGCTGGGAAGTGGCTGCTGCAAAAGTTGTTGTCATTGCAACTTGAGGCTACTGCATTTACGGGGACAAGGGAGACCCAAGTTCAACATTGCTTCTGCACCTGGGCAAGGATTTGAATCCAAATCTCACAAATTCCCCCATCACTAAGCCAGAAAATACCCAGTAGTAGAGATTCTCAATCTGTTCTTAAATTTTACTCCATTTTCATATAAATGGATGAATACTTATTGAAGCAGAGCCCTTTGGTTGAACACTCAGATCAATTTTGATTATAATGAGGGAATTGTTTACACTTTAACTTCAGCCAAATAAATATTTTGAGGTGTTATTGCATAAAGTAGCTCTAATATGAAACAAAGAACCCAGTGCTCTGTTACAAGCTTTGTGCAAAATGTACTTTCAAAGGGCCAAAGTAAAGATAAAATTTATGAGTGCAAGTATCAACAGAAGATCTGGATGTGATTTAAAGGCTGATACAGAGGGATGTGTTGGCTGCTTGATTCATGTTCTGTAATTCTGTACTAGTTCTGGCATCCACATTTTAAAGCAGTATTTGAGAAACTAGACAATAACAGAAAAATGATTGAAGATACAAACTGATGAAATATGTGAGGTTTTCAGATAGCCTAATCATGGTGCAGAAATCTCTAAAAAATAAAAAAGTTCAACTATTTGTAAGTTTTTTTTAATCTAGCAAAGCAAGCAAAAAAGCCCTACTCAAAGACACATTCAAGTCAGTAACACAGCAGTTAAATGAAAACAACTGGAATGCACTAAAAGAAACTGGTGTCTTCAAATCAGGCAGACTTGCTGAAGTCCAACTAGTTTGACTTAATTTGCACTTACCATGAAGGAACTGGGTGAAGTTCTATGGGCTAAGCAGGACAGAGATGAGATTAGGCAAGACAAAAAAAAAAGCAATTGATTGTTCTCCACACAGCACAGGGGTACTTTATAATAAACTGAATTACCTCTCAAAACAGTAGACATGAGATAAAAGATCTAATCTTGCTGCCTGACTAATCTTTTCATCCTGACAGGTATATTCCATCTGTAAGTGCTGTGCTAACATCCAGTAAGAATCATGCACTCCAAACCTTTATTGACAAATGAGAAACCTAAGTTTACTGTAAGGTGTGGCGGCAAACTTGTGGCTCCCCCAACCCTTCCCACTGCAGAAGCCATCCCCACTCATGCGCTGATGCAGCCCTCTTAGGATTAAGGCTGTGACACCAAAGCAATAGTTAGCCCACTTTCAATTCTGGTGCACGTAGCATGTGTCGAGCTGTGCTGGACCACATGTGCCAGGGTGACACAGTGATCTCCTCCGCCATGCTCTTGCAGCACTCCATCCCTCGTGCAACAGAGCAGACACCAGAGACCTTTTCCTTCTCGTAGACAGAACGCAGCCTGCTTCCTTAGGTCAGAGCCCCAGTTAGCTCTGTTAGTGACATTCATGGACCCAGGCTTCAAAAACTTTCTGGTTCTGTGCAACTGGCAGCAATAACAGTCCAGAAATTGTTTCACGGGGCCCTTTTTACGAGAGCTTTCAGGAAGGAGGGTTTAGGATGGGACAAAGGCCTCGGAGAGATCTCTCAGTCCATCTTGCCATCTTTGACAGCAACAGAGTCACTAGTCTAGTTATTAAGCTGAAGAAGCCTTCATGAAGGCGCTGGCCATCAGGGATGGTCCACAAAGCACTAAAACACCCTTTAATTCTGTGAAGTTCCTGGCAGACAGCTGTGTTGCTTCACACAACACAAAGGTAAATTTGGAAATGCTGCGCTTTTCAAGCTCACCTGCTGGTTATAAAGATGCCCCGGCACTCTTCTGTCCCTCAGTGGCAAAGCATTTCTCATAGAAGGAAAAGCCAGCTGCCAACAACAAAAAGACAGTACGCCCCAAAATTTCTGAGGTTTGTCACTTGCAGATACACATTAAAAAAAATCATAAGCCTCAAACAACAAGCATAGAAATTTTTCCAATCAAAAATTTTATTGACATTCTTGTCAGTTTAATCTGAATTTATGATCTTGGTCTCTCCTTCTTGCCCTTGTACAAGGCCAACAGAGAAACATTGGCTACTTTCACAACCTTAAAGCGAACTCCAGGGATGTCACCAACAGCATGGCCCTTCCGACCAAAACCAGCAACCAGAACTTCATCGTTTTCCTGCAATGAAAGACCACATAGTTACAAAGCTACAAACGTTAAACCTGTACACACTTCTGAATGGGTAACATTAGAAAGTCTAGGGTGTGTCTCAAATTTAAAGAGTTCAAATAGTAGAGCTGCTGATATCTATCTACACATTAATATATATTGATACCTATACATTAATAAAGGACTGTTATCCCCTTCAGTGTTTTGGAGGAAGGAATCAGAAACAGAGCTATCATTTAGCTTGCAGCACTACAGCTGAGAACTACCCTTGCAGAGGGAGGGGAAAGTACAATAATCTCTCTCACTTTTTCTTTTATCTCTGCCACCACAGCTATAACATACACGTGTGCAGAATGCCATGAACCCTTGTCTAACCATACCCTAAATCTGTCAATTATGTGTTTCCTTACTTTGAGATACCATTTTTTATAGGTCACTTCTTGAAAATTACCTCAATGAAGTTCAGGCAGCCATCGTTGGGAACAAAAGCTGTTATTTTTTTACCATTCTTAATCAGCTGGACTCTAACACATTTCCTGATGGCAGAGTTGGGCTGTTTAGCTTCTACTCCACTGAAATGGAAGCACATGGAAATAAATTAGCAAAATTTAAATTGGCAGATTAAATCTGGTAGATTAATAGCAGATAATCATTACAGCACCACAAATTACTGCATTATTTTGTACTAAGTGCAAGTTGCATCTGTACTTCAGAATCAAAAGCTATCAGTTATCTCTTTAGAGCTATTCAATACATACAAGGCCAGTTCCAAAGCTGAGTAAAAATTGGTAATTAATCACCCACAGACACATACTAATTAAGTAAATAATAATTTGGAGGGGTGGGCACAAAAAAAGGGAGAGAAACACCTTGGAGCCCTGGCAGTGTCCCAATCTTATAAATTATGGAAGAAAAAAAAGCTAGAAAACAAGTAGGTGGGATCTTTGACACAAAGCACACACAGAATCCACCCCCCCTAAATCCTAAGATGAGTTACATGACATTTTTATTCTTTAGCTTCTAAATAAGCAAGAGTTTTAAATGACACGTGTATGTGAAAAAATACCTTTCAGCACGGCCACTTGCAAAATAACCCACGTTTTCAGAGCATATAGAAATTAACAGAAATGAAGCATGTCAGAGGCAGCAAAACCTCTCCTGTATTTCTAAAATAAAGGCGCTTAGCGGTGCTTCTCTCTAGGTCCCTCTCAGAGGCCTCATTTTCCGGGAGGCCTTCCGGGGCAGCCAGATGCCCACGCCACGCACCAGTGGGGAGCGAGGCACACGGAAGGAGGATGGCCCCACGACCCGCCCACACCGGCCCGCAGCACTCCGCACAGCTGTACCCACACTTTCTCCAGGACAATCCCCTTGGCGTGAGAGGCACCGCCGAAGGGGTTAGCCTTCAGCGCCGTGCCCAGGTGGGCCTTCTTGTACTGCTTGTCGTGCCACTTCTGGTCGCGGCGGTGGCTGCGGAGCTTCCGCGCGGTGCGGAGCCCTCGGCACTTCCCTGCGGAAGAAAGGCGGAGAGGGATGATGAGGGGGCCGCTCCC
>NW_010521403.1:1818-9137 GCF_000687285.1 Phaethon lepturus | reverse complement strand
CGCGCTCGCGGCGAGCTATGCAGGCAGCCCCTGCCCTCCGCCCCGTCCCCGCACCCCTAAAACAATGTATTAATTATGCATTCACCGGGAGTTTGGAGACTGTGCTTAATATGATTAGTGCTGCTGTCTACCCAACTTAAGTGCTGACGTGTATTTTAAAAGCTGAAAGTAGAACGGATGTCTTCTGCTACCCAGAACATTAGATTTGAAGTCTTCTCAGAGGGCAGAGAATAAAGATGAAATCTTTTCACAAGTGGCATAAAAGAAATGCCAATACTTTTGCACATACTCCCTACTAGTAGAGCTCTGCCTTGTTTTCTGGTGGTTTGGGGTTTTGGGTTTGGGTGGGGTTTTTTTTTGCTTTGCTATTACCAGCAACAACAAAACTTTTTTCCTGTAAATTTTTTTATCAAAAATATTTTATGTTTATGGGTCTCTTAGACTCTGCCTAGATCCTCAGTGTGCCATCTAGTATATTTTCTCTAGCTTCCCAAGTTAGTTCTCTTAAAAATAGTTTAGTAACAGCAGTTAACCTTTGGGGTTTTTACCGTATTAGCAGAAGAAAGAATAAGTCATTAAATCAATGACTTGAAGATACTTAAAGTAAAAGGTTAAAAAATGTACAAAATCTGCCCTGAAAATTATTTTGACAGTATTTTTCTATTTAGTGGTATACTGACTACCATGGCTATTTAAAATATCTGTCAAGGGAACTTTTTATTTGTGTGCATTGGCTTGCAATCAGTTGCCAAAAGACTCTGAAGATGAAGCTAGATGTTAATTAAGGTTAACTTTCAAGAAAACAAACGTTATGAATGTCTCAAGAGTAAATTTATCGTCTGAGTTTTGAAGCTGTGATCTGCAGAAATGTAGGCCACTAGCACAGCCGATGAACTTGAAATTAAACTTCAAAGGGAAAACTTGACATTCCAAATTGTCTGAATACAATGAAAAAAAAAAAAAAGACAGCTTCAAAAGTTAGTTTTGCTAATTGTAGATAGGATCCTTGAACAGGTCCTTAGCCGGCACGCTCTGGCCCGTGCTATCTTACAAGATAAATCTGTGGCACTGAGCCCCGCGCTGACAAGATGCGCCGTGTGTACGTTGATTACGGCTTCGGGAGGACCACCCAGAAAGACAATCCCATGAAATAACTCTCCTCCAGCAGCATCAGCTAACAGGGCACATATATGCCAAATACAGCGTCTGAAAAATGAAATACTTGCCAACAATTTGAAGTAAAAATCCATATGCTACAAGAAAACAAACCACTTACTGCTCAGTAGATGGTATCCCTGGTGTTCGGTGCCCATGCTACTCCAGTCCACCAGCAAATCTGTTTCTGTCCTAGTTCAAATGGTCTTTAGTAAACTAATATTCCAGAACAAGAAAGGAACTTGCCATTTATATGCATGAAAACATTTTCATGCCTTGGATGGCAGTGAAGTTGCTTTCTAGTTGCTACGCATTTCCAAGTATTTTTTGCATCAGCCGCTGCAGGAAAACCCTGTACGGTGAGCATTTCCATCTCTCCATGATATTTATGCTTTGTTTTCACTGCATCTGTTTTAAAATATCACAGAAGACTCAGTGTTGAAAGCTATCGACCAGACGAGCACCCTATTCTCTCCGCATTCATGCCTTGGTTACGTTTCTAATGCAGGCTGATGCTGAAATTTCTTTAACGGCTCTTCAATCCCTTAAACACGCTGTTCTATGTCTGTGCTCTTCGGGGCATCACACACAACCCTGCAATCTCCCAAACCGACCCATATAGAAGAGCAGAAAAGTTGAAACGGGCCATCGTGCAGTTACACTACCTGCAGCTGTTCCTTTGGAGCAGAAAGATTAAAATTTCAGCAACCGGGTCTTTTCTATATCCCACTGCTGGGTCCTGCAGACTCTGATCCACAAAAGCACCGACCGCGGCCGATTGGATAGCACAAGAAAATAGCTGTGGACCCATATGGTTTGACTTAACATTAGCTGATTAAAGGTATTTTGACTAGTTCTGCAGTTAAATTACATGCACCTGTTACACACATTAGTAGCACCTACATCCTACCGCAAACACAAGGACACTGGCCTGTGGATGTAGAACTCAAGAAGATTACGTTTCACATGTTTAGCACTGGAACAGAGTAGATTTATTTACCAATTTCACAGTTTCCTTGAAATAAACCATTTACATTAAAATAATTCCACCTAATATGCCATAAAAATAACATTTAAATACTCTAATTTATACCTTTTTATATAAATTGTACTGTTAATTTTATGATCTGTGCAAAAATAGTTTATCAGCATCCAGTTTGTATTATGTATTTTCAGGTTTTCCAGGGCCAAACCATACGAATCATGAGAGAAAATGTTCCTGCCCTTCTAATAGCTTTAAGTAATTAACCATAACAAATAAAGTCAGTCTAACACGTATAAATTTTTTTGACACATTAATTATTTTTGCTCTGACAGCTGGTCACCAACATATATGCTTTTTTTTTTTTCTGCCTAGAAAAAGGCTGGTCCTTTGGTTCACACACTAGCCTGACACTGACTCAGCTTCAGTTTCAGGCCTATTTTGGGAAAATGGAGATAAAATGGTATCGTGAACACAAACATGGTAAACAATGTACTGGGGGCACATCAGTACAGAAGGTAGCTCTGATGCATTTCTAAAATTCTCTTTGCCTTTAGGTAACTACAGAATAGCAGTCACGATTTGCTGGGAGATCGAAAACATTTTATTGATGCAAGTGATATAGTTTGGGAAGAAGAATAAAAACAGGGACAAGTTTCTGAGCACACCAGTGATCCTCCAGATCTGAAACAGATGCAACTGCTCAGCTGAGTTGGGGCAGGGGAGGAGGTACTTTCTCTTTTGAGCCTACTGAGAAAAGTCAGCTCACTGTCAAGAAAGACAGGGCAAGCGCAGCAGTACTCTGGAAGGCAGATAAAGCATATATGCATTTCCTCCACCCAAATAATAAACATCCCGGAACGGCACTAATGACAAAGAAAAAGACTGCAGTGACTTGGGAGAAAGTCTGATTTCAGAAGCAGAAGCCATCCTGCTAGCCAGACACATGAAGGAAATTTTGGATCCCTTAGATGATGGGTTAACCTTGAAATGACCACGCTGAAGTCTTCAGAGCCTCCCTCTGGTCCACATTGCAGTTGAATGTCTTCTGACTTCATGACAGCGGTTTAAAAATCAACATTCCCATGTGTCAAAACCAACACTGCAGTCATCTGAGCAGCAAAACCATGGAGCTCTCTTGTTGGGGTAAGGCTGCTCAAAGTCATCTGCGTCTTCTGCAGCAGACTTCAGCTCACACCTCCCTGTTGGCTCTGCTTAAGCTCAGCACAAATGGCACATGCCTAACCTACATAAACTGGACCTCTTCTTGACATTCCTACATCGAGAATGTAGGGTATCTAGGTGTGTAACTCACATCTAACTTTACAATATACGGCTCCTAATGCAAAAACTCCAGGTTTGCACAACCTTCCTAAACGCCTTTGGAATATGTAAGAAATTCAGGGCCCTCTAAATGGGATTCCCAATCTGTTTAGCTGGGACTCTCATGAGCAAACCAACAGGAAGGGCTGAAAACAGGGGTCTTACTGTGATCATCTTTCCATTACAGACTGAGGGGTCTCACTGGATTACAAATGCCACCTGCATCAAGATGATGGGCACTGTCAGCAGCCCTATCCTGGATGACATGCCTACAGCACCCCTTTCAAAAGATGCTACTTCTTTTTCTTAGCACAAACAGCAGGCAGTGGTGGTTGCAGTGACTCTCCCTTTATAACAACAGCTCAACACTTCAAAACAGGGTAATTCCACCTCGGAAAGATGGTTAATGAACTTCACAATAATAAGATCTCAAGATCTTATTTCACCCAGGAACAGGACATGATCAGATGAACAGACCACTTGGCTTTCCTATCAAGCTGTTCAGACCTTCAAGGGTGAAAGCTGATAGTGAAGAATTGCCGAAATACCTTAAAATACCAGGTCAGTAGATAACAAATGAGAGGCAGACGCCAGTATTTATGGATAAATGTAAATGTTATGCTACCCATAGAAAAGAACCCAATCATCTCCGAGCTATTTTCCCTTAGAAAGACAGCACAGGGTACAAATAGATAGGTCTATGAAAGAGTCAGTCACTATTCAGAAATTATTTTAAAAAGAAAAGAAAAACAAAAGCTAGAGGCACTGTACCAGAGATAGTTGATTGCTGTGATTGATTATTGTCCCAAGAGGTCTCATTTAATTTTAATTATCTTAAGGACTTGATTAATCAAATTTGCTGTTCTCAGTTCTACTCACTAACGGAGCATGTGTGTGTGCACATGGACGTGCCTGTCGAGGGAGGGATGCTGCCCTGCACATACATTGCTACTGTATAAAACCCTTCTATATCGCTGTCTATACTCTCAGGGGATGCAGCTTGGGACCCCCTTTCTCAAAAAGAAGCTCGCACACCTAGCAAAGACAAGACAAAGGCAATCACAGGTACAGAACAGCTTCCATCCAGGAGAACCAAGACAGAGCAGCTTTCTTCAGCCTGGAAAAGGGCAAGTGAGGGAAAATATGAGAGATGGCTACAAAATCATAAATGGCATGGAAAAATCAATGGGGAGATGAGTGGTCATTGCCTCTCCCAGTGCTAAAAAGGGAAACTAGACAAATTCCTGGAGGACAGTTTTCACAGATACAAAGACACCATCATTGTTTCAAGTTGTCCCTGACACAAAACTTGCTGGAGAGTCTTCCAGAGATTTATCCCTTCATGCCTGTACTCATCTTAACCTTAAGTATCTACTACCATATACTTTTGTTACTGATTTTTACCTAAACTAAGAAAACAAAATTTGCTTATGATTTAAAACAAGCGGAAAAGGCTTTTTCAGTTGCTTATAGAAATGCTGTTTATGCTCAGTGCTGAAGAAGCACTGAGAAGTTGTGCTTTCCCACATTTTTCTTAGGGAACATTGAGCAAACCAGCCTCGCTGCTCCCCAGGTCCCACCTGCGAAGATGACAGATCCTCAGCTCCAGGGATGCTCTGCAGACCCTGCAGTTAATGCTAGTGACATCAAGCCATATAAATATGCTTATGGACATCTACCAGAGCACTCCACACCCTACCTTAACAACGCCTTTTGAACAACTCAGCAGCCTGGGATCTGTGTGCCTGCCCTCAAATGTAAAAACGTATTCATAAATAAGTCAAAACCCATCACAATTAAGCTACTTTCGGTATTCAAGATCATAATCAAAATCAAAGAGATTATTTACTCTGAAGATTTTAAGTGACATCTGCTGAAATAAAAATACAGTTTGGAAAAAGATTGTAAAAAGATGACTACGTTATTACCAATAACTTTTACATCTGTCATTAATTTTCACTTGGTTTTATCTGCTCTCCTAGTCTGCATCCAATTTCACATTGACTTGTGTTTTATTACAATCCCAATGCGGATCCCATCAACGAAAAAGACTAATAATTGCCTATGAAATGCCTATGAAATGCAGCAAATAGCAAGGATATTGTTTCCCTTTACTTAGCAAACCATAGGGTCTTTAAGCAACTGGCAAAAAGGAGTATCGATAGTCTTTAAACTGTCTCTTTC
The DNA here is from genome assembly GCF_000687285.1 of Phaethon lepturus. Taxonomy (NCBI): domain Eukaryota; kingdom Metazoa; phylum Chordata; class Aves; order Phaethontiformes; family Phaethontidae; genus Phaethon; species Phaethon lepturus. The sequence continues at coordinate 3,493 of NW_010521403.1, read as the reverse complement.
CAGAATGCAAAGGGCAACAAAGACGTATGTAGAAACCAGAATTTTCCCCTAAAACCTGGAAAGGGTTAATTAAGTTACACCTCTTGAACCGGTTAGTGAATGACGTTGAAATGGCACAGAAACATTTTCTGGCACAGCGTACCCGAGACAAACTTCCCCCAGTGACTATAATTTAAGGCTACTTTTTTAAAGAGCCTTTTAAAGCTCAGCGCTACAGAGAACTGCTGAGGCCTGTAATAGTATCTCTCTTGCCTTCCTCCCCTGAAAATACACCGAACTCAAAAGTATACATTTAACACCCAAGGGTCCTACCTGTCTTTAAGGAATTTTTATAAAGTAGATGGATACCTCAGGCTATTTAAGTACTTTGTAGTAAGACATCAATGGCATGTATAGAGATATTCCTTTGATCATTACACCATTGGAAAAAAATAAGAAAACAACCCCTAAATCTTCACCATATAAATTTACGCTTGGAACTCAGCGACGTAAGAATCATCATACTACAAAACCACAAATAGCATTCAATTTAGTCTCTGTGTTCTCGCTCATGTGATAGCCTTTGATATTCCCGAGGATGAAAAACGAATACATTTTGCTCCAAAGACGATATGTGAACAAAGCCCTTTTTAATTTTGGTTCCCTATTGAAGAACAAAAAAATCAAAAGTTGAAGGGGGAAATCAATAGCTAGGCCAATTATTAACCAAAACCGAGGATAAATGAATGAAACTGAGATTTTCTCTTTTGTAATTTCTAGCAACATGTTTCAAAATGTTTTTTTACTCTTCTGTTTTTCAGTTCAGAATTCAAATTATGATTAATATGACGCATAATTTAAACCATTTTCATTTACATTGCCTGCACTGAAGATACAGTACCGTCTTCCTTTAGCTGTATGATGAAAAGCCTCAACACAAGTTACAGAAGTTTTATTTTAAGGGCTGCTCTTGAAGAGCGAGAGGATGTGAACATCTGTGAAAAACAAGTGCAGAAAGACGACTAAGATATGTAGATAAATCATTAGTTATATTAAGATATGAAACAGGCACCCAAAGAATGGCATAAAATGTAAATGAACTTTGGGATCTGGTCTCTTAATTTGACAGCTGTTTGACAACTGCAAAATGGAAAACTGACCTCAGACAACTGTGTATAAATGAGACTATTAAGCAGAAGAATTTCACATGGAATGATACAATATACACTGCAGTAACTCCTCACAGGGGAATAGATAAATGCAGACTGGAATTTTTATTGTCTTTGAAGGTGGTGATGTTAAAAAGACTTGAATTTCACAAAGAGGAGCTGTATGCTACATTATCACAATTAATGCCACTTTCTGAAATACGACGACTGTCGTCTACAGAAGTACACTCACACATAACTTGCAGGCATTTAAAAAAAAACATACCCGATGAAGCAGCTCTGGAGACACAGAACAAAACGTCTTCTGTATTGGGGCTGCAAATCTGAAGCCAGCAAAAGTATACAGGGACTAGGTCATGGGATAACTTATTTGAGGGCTTTCTTTGGACGTTACAGGTAGTCACAGTTACGTGTGGAAATACGTATCACCAAGGCAGTACCAGAACAGACACTGATCCATGGAGAAAGTGGTTTAAGGAAATACTCTGCAGTTTTGGCCCCTATGGAGAGACCTTCTTGGAAAGAGT
>NW_010521403.1:1219-1805 GCF_000687285.1 Phaethon lepturus | reverse complement strand
GTGGCAAGGCAGCAAGGGGGAAGCTTCCACCGTGACTGCCTGAAGCGCAGTTTAAATCAGATACTCTCACCAGTAACAGAGAATTAAATAGAAAACAGGGACAAAGCCTACTTTTACATGTAATCAACCATTTCTACTCCTAGTTCTGCTCCAGATACCACTGAAAAGGGCAGATCTTCCAAGAGCATCCCCAAGCACTACTTCTTTATGTTCTCTAGCAATGCAAAGAGCCATTTGTGATAAATGTTTCATTCCAAAGCAGTTAGGCACTTGGCTGTTTCTTTTATTTCTCTCTTTGGGACAAATACTTAAAAACAGCCTTCCCTACCTTCGTTTTTAAACACAAAAAAGCACAGAGGTTGCACAATCTGCAACAGAAGAGACAAATAACCACCCAAGCGCTTGCAGTGAAATCCAGACTTGAAAAGAAAGGTTACAGCTCTCCAAGCACAAAAGGTTAGCAGTAACAGCAGCAGAAGCAAAGCTGATTTTCGGGGGTCAAGTGAATTCAAACCGTAGATTTTTGGATAGAAGAGCGATTTGCTGTGCAGCTCCTTTAATTTTCAGTAGTAGTTTGTTAGGGGGG
>NW_010521403.1:0-1204 GCF_000687285.1 Phaethon lepturus | reverse complement strand
GGGGGGGTGGTTTTGGTTTTGTTTTAAATCTCCTGTTCAGCTGTATGTCTCAATGTCATTCAATTTGTTAGTAACTAAAATGAAACTGAAAAGTAAGCAAAGCAAATCCCAAAGATGTAAAAGACGACATGAGCACCATCACCAAAACTTTTATCATCCAAGCCTCTTGCAGCAAGAAGTCCCACTGTACCTGCATGCTGCATGATGAACAGGCTCCTTTTGTTCATTTTTAACTTGCTTTTTGCTCTCATTCTTGTTTTCAAGAGACAGTAAATAACCATTTCCTAAACATCCTCTCCCTGCCAGTTGTGCTTTTACAGACATTCACCACACTCTGCCTTGCTGTCACCTACTTAATGCTATTCGGAACCTAATTATGGCATTGTATTAATACCACTGATTTATTCTTACACAATCCTGGCATAAAAACAGCTCTTAAGAGTCCAAGATGACTAGTCTCTAGAAATGACCAGAGCTATGGAACCACGTCTGCCTGATGACTTGAAGAAAGTTTGTGTTTTATAGGTTATCCATTTTCTCTGACTCTAGCAGTACTTCTAATAAAATACTTCAGCTCTCCCTACAAAACCTGCCCTGCTCATAAGCCTCTGCATCACCTCTTGGCCCCACTTCAAAAGAAACTTTAGAAACATCCAGATCAGGAGGGAGTTAAAGTCAACCGTCATCTTACAGAGGAGGCACGAATGATTTCCACCAGGAGTGGTCCTCGCTCCGAAGACTTTAATCAAGGATGAAGAATGTGAACCCAACACACAGATTGTAGTTCAACGCTTCCCCATTACAGCTGAAACTCTGCCAGGTGATATTCTGTATTTGTCCCTTCCAGACACTGCTCTGCTACTTATCCACAAACCAACGGGAACTTCCCTCCGAGAAAAACTTCACTCTGCAGAGTCCTCCGCTTCACTGCAACTTTGGTTTCTATTTCTAACTCAGTTCCCTCGCAGTCTAAGGCCATTTCGGATAAACATTTTTATAAAGGATGCCCTTCAAAGATAATATTTTGCTTTTATTGCCCTTTAATAAACACAAGACATTCTAAGGCTTAATGCATCTTGTAAAAGATTATTATTTTTAAAAGTATCTAATTTCAGAACATAAAAATGAGTTTGAAGCTGAACCGTACAGCCTGGTTTCAATGCCATCACCTTTATGATACTCTCTGAAGTTAAAAAGGATTGTC
>NW_010521402.1:0-1931 GCF_000687285.1 Phaethon lepturus | reverse complement strand
TGTAAAAAAGTGCTTATGAACACAAGTTATGGACAATCACATCAGCAAGGGGTTGAAGCAATAGGTTTGGACTAGAACCCATTCTTCACATGAATGCCTTCTGCTTTTTCAGGTCTGTAAGGTGCTAGAGGTAACAGACAGTACCTCAAGCAACAGGATTTCCTTAGTAAACATGGACTTGTTCTTGAAATTAATGTTGGTCTTGATCATCAGAGATGTAGGGATATTTAGGGAGATTCACTGCAATATGACCAAAAGAAGGCATTTCATAATTATCTGAAGCTGTAGACACTTAGGAACTTGAAGTACATGAGTGTATAGCCTTTATCCACTAAATTAAGCTATTCTTTACTGGTCTGAAGTGGAGGGGAAAGGGAAATAATACATACTAGTATATACCATCAGCCTGTGTTCAATAACAAGGGCAAGCAGAACCAGCAGGCTGCGACTAATAGACGAGTTGATCTAGATTTCAAATGAGATGGACATGCCCATGACACAGCTGGTGAGTGAGCCAGCTAGGGAAGGCGCCCTGCTGGACCTGTTGTTTGCAAACAGAGAAGGACTTGTGGGTGATGTAATGGCTGGAGGCTGTCTTGGGCATAGTGATCACAAAATGATAGGAATTTTTGATTCTTGGAGAAGTAAGGAGGGGGGTCAGCAGCACGGATACCTTGGATTTCCGGAGGGCAGACTTTGGCCTATTTAGGAGTTGAGTTGACAGAATCCGTTGGGAGACAGTCCTGAAGGGCAAAGGAGTCCAAGAAGGCTGGACATTCTTTAAGAATGAAATCTTAAAGGTGCAGGAGCAGGCCGTCCCCATGTGCCAAAAGAGGAGCCGGCAGGGAAGAAGACCAGCTTGTCTGAACAGAGAGCTTTGGCTGGAACTCAGGAAGAAAAAGAGAGTTTATGACCTTTGGAAGAAGGGGCAGGCAAGTCAGGAGGACTACAAGGATGTCATGAGCTTATGCAGGGAGAAAATTAGAAGGGCCAAAGCCCAGCTAGAACTTAATCTGGCTACTGCCGTAAAAGACAATAAAAAATGTTTCTGCAAATACATTATCAACAAAAGGAGGGCTAAGGATGCGGGGAGAAACATGGTGGCAAAGGATAAGGAAAAGGCTGAGGTACTTAATGCCTTCTTTGCCTCAGTCTTTAATAGTAAGACCAGGTATCCTCAGGGTATTCAGCCCCCTGAACTGGAAGACAGGGACGGAGAGCAGAATGAAACCCCATAATCGAAGGGGAAATGGTTAGTAACCTGCTACACCACTTAGACACACACAAGCCTATGGGGCCAGATGGGATCACCCAAATGTGCTGAGGGAGCTGTCAGAAGTGCTCACTAAGCTGCTTTCAATCATTTGTCAGCAGTCCTGGCTAACCAGGGAGGCCTCAGTTGACTGGAGGTTAGCAAATGTGATGCTCACCTGCAAGAAGGGCTGGAAGGAGGATCCAGGGCCTGTCAGTCTGACCTCAGTGCTGGGGCAGGTTATGGAGCAGTTCTTTGAGTGCCGTCATGTGGCACATACAGGCCAACCAGGTGATCAGGCCCAATCAGTATGGGTTTAAGAAAGGCAAGTCCTGCTTGACTAACTTGATCTCCTTCTAGGACCAGGTGACCAGCCTAGTGGATGAGGGAAAGGCTGTGGATGTTGTCTACCTGGTCTTTAGTAAAGCCTTTGACACTGTCTCCCACAGCATTGTCCTGGAGAAACTGGCAGCTCGTGGCTTGGACAGATGTACTCTTTGCTGGGTGAAGAACTGGCTGGATAGCTGGGCCTAAAGAGTGGTGGTGAATGAAGTTAATTCCAGTTGGCAGCTGGTCACAAGTGGTGTTCTCCAGCGCTCAGTTTTGGGGCTAGTTCTGTTTAATATCTTCTTCAACGATCTGGACAAGGGTATCGAGTTAGTTTGCAGATGACACCAAG
>NW_010521401.1:7375-28753 GCF_000687285.1 Phaethon lepturus | reverse complement strand
GGCTCGCTCGCTCCGGGTGGTCCTTGTTTGGTGATGGCCTCGGGCTCCTGGGTCCCGCTGCCTCAACGGCCCCCTCTCTGCACAGCAGGAACTTGCTCTCGCCCTGATTTGGCCGCTCTGCCGGGGCGACGGGCCCGTGTGGGTGTCGCCTTCCCGGGCGGCTCGCCTCAGGATCGTCTGCGCGGGGCAGCGATCGTTGGCACTTCTCAGCCGCTGGCCAGGGGCAGTGCCGGTGCCTCAGCGGCAGGTTGCTTCCCAGTTCGAGACTGACTTTCCTGCTTCCGTTGAAGACTTCCTATTTCAAGCACCAAGTTTTAAAGTGCAGTGTATTAAGAAACGGTGATGTTTTTCTTGACTCTGTTTTTGCGTAACCACTGATGGATCATGACTTTCTAGCTTGTTCAGATTCTTAGAGAAAAATGTGAATTAAGTTACAACTATTTCAACGGTACAAATTAATTTTTTTCAAGGATCTGCCCTTAAATGAGGATGCTAACTGGCTGAACCACATGCACAATTAAGTTTTCTTAGCATGGAGCAATTACTATTAGTGTGTCAGTCTGGATAAAACACAAATTTAACCTATAGTAAATTGTAATTGATTTACAGCAAATAAGTTGGAGTATCATGCTGTCTGTGGAGGCAGATGCATACCGAAGCATTGCATATAAACCTTTTTCCCCTAAATCTGGTTTTCCAGCCCTACGAGGAGAGAGCTTATCTCTCCAGACCTAGGAGTTCATAAGGCTGTCAGTATTAAACAGTTATGGTCTGCCAAACAATTTTGGTTCATGTAGGTTCAGAATGCCTCACCTGGAATAGAGATGAAGAAATGAGAGTGCTTTTATAGTTGCTTTTTAATGGCTGTTCAAATGTCAGTCCATTGAGATGGATTGGGGAGTGTAGTCCGAGTAGAGGTCCAAGGTGCAAAGTCATTTAATGCTCAGCTACAGAAATAGCAACATTTGCCGATGACTAGTGCATATAATAATAATTCTGGTTGCTACAGTGATTATTATCCTATGGCCTTCACCTGTTTAATAAAAATCAGTTCTTATAGTTCATTATTTCCTATAATTAGGTATCCTTACATATGCATTACACTTTCATTTTGTATAATTTATTATGTTCTCTGTTATTAGAGTGACTTTTAGTGCACAAATTTAAAAATCCTTTAACTACCTGTCCCCAAAAATTCAAGTTGGGATCAAAAAAAATCAAATCGCGTTCTCTGCTTTGTGTGCCTTTACCACTAAGAAACTCCTGCAGTTAACATTTCTTTTATAATGCTTTCTTTATCCATGTACAATCTTTTCCACACATATGTCTGTGAAGCACATGTTATGCCAATCTCTAGACATCTGAATTTATTCTTGTACCTAAGGATGTGTATCGTGTTGAACTTAAGTTCATGAAAGACTGGCTGCCAAAAGTGCTGGTCCTTCAGCACGCACGCTTCTTCATGCGTGCTGGTGTGATTACTCATAGGGCTGTAGTGTCAGCTGGAGCACGGCTTTGAAAGATAATTCACATCAAATCCCAGTTGACCACATGCCTCACAAATACTAATATTAGCATCGGGAAGGTGGTGGTATACTGTTCCTTTCAGCTCTACCTTTAGTTTTAGAGTAATAACTCCTGAATGGTAGTTTATAAGGCTGCGGTACATAAGCAACGTTCATTTGGAATGCTGGCAGGGTTGGGGGCTTTATTTATGTAGGGGAATAGCCTGTTGTGATTCTGTATATGCAAACTTGTATTTTGAATTACAGGCCCATCCATGTGATCAGGTGCGTATGGTCGCGTACTCCATTCCCCCTGGGCTAGTTTCAGTCTGAAGCAATATAGTTGCCTTGCTCTGCTCGTGTAAGCCTAACTGAATGATCTTTGAGCCTGAAACTGGCCCTTCCCTAGGTGTGGAATGCATGGGTTGGGTAGGCTGCGGTGTAGACATGCAATCTGGGAACATTTTTGCTGATAGGAGAGATTAGAGTTAACTGATCAGCTTTTACCTGCTCATCACCACTCGCAGACTCCTTAGCCCATTTCAATTCAGAAAGCTGCACATGCAGGACACACTTTTTCCAGTACATCCAATATCAAATTAACCTTTAGTAGAGGAGCTGTGGAAAACTGCAGGGTATTAACTTCTGATGCAGCTTAACTTTCCATCAGACCTACATCCAAAAACATTTCTTTTCATAGGTGTGTCCTTGCACTGTTGTATTTAGTCTTCTGTGGTAGTAACTTAAAACATACTTTAGAAAGTATCCCTAATGTAAAATAAACATTCGAACCGAGTTAGTGTGCGATAGTATTGCACTTGTGGGGAGAAAAAAAAAAAAAAGCACCTAAATTAATATGCTTTGTCTTTTGGTAACATGAGTATACCTTAAACTAAATAAGTTTTGGATACATACAGCAGAAGCAAATTAATTCAATTAAATTTACTTTTCTGACATGATTAGAACTTTTAAGAAGCAAGGCAAAAGATTTTACAAGTCTGGGTCAGAGAAAAAATGAGAACTTAATGTTCATGCTTATTTCTGTTTTAAACTGTATTCATTCCTCGCTACTTAGTTGTATTGCAGTGAATACTAGTAGTACTACTTGAAAGTGTGAATGCAAATGTTTCTCACACACATTTCCAAATCGATTTACAAAAAATTTTTTTACAATGCCAAACTCTTTGCTTTTTTCCTTTTTCCATTTTCTTCTTCTGTAGTTTGTGTCTGTATGTTTCTACTCTGAAGGAGAAAAAAATCCTCAAATTTGCTTTTAATTACATTTGTTTAAGTGGATTTATGAATTATATATTTCAGAGAGTATGATCTGGACTTGTCACCCAAATATTGTTTTTACATGGTTTCGCTCAAATAAATGATTGTCTAGTAGCAGTAAATGGTTACTTTTTTCTTTTTTTTTTTTAGAAGAGCAAAATAGGAAACAAACCACTGTGTGCCATTTTGGATCAGTTTGACCAATGGTTTAACAAATTACTTCTTTTTTTTTCCCCCTCAGTATTCTCTGCTTTGTGAATTCACCAATGTTTTATCTTGGAGATGTAGCAAATGTAAGTTGACCGAAGCGTTGTGGTTTTTATGGTGGGTAGCTGGCTACACTGACAATATTTAACAGAAAAGTTGCAAAGTGGCTCATTTCTGCCTTCTGCTGGCACAGGAGCTGTAAAGTTGTTCTCTGAGCTGGATTCCAGTGGAAAAATAACTTTCTGCTGATTTATTTTTTCAGCTGAATTTGTTCTGTAGTTTGTTCTCTGCATGTCAGTATAAAAATATGTGTTGGCATTATACTGGAAGATAGTGTGGAGACAAAGAAATGACTAGGGAGGAAGAGGGAGTTGAACGCGATTTGCTTTTTGTTTGTGTTTTCTGGCAGAAGTGCTGTCTTAAATACATAGCAGCTATAGCCTTGATTACCCTTGGGAATCCTGTAGAAATAATCTAGAGAACCCCTAAAGGTTGAAAATCTGATTTAAATTCTTGGTTTAAGTGTACTCTTTAAATAAATATTTTAATTGTATCATAAATTGAAAGCAGAACTGGCATAGCTGTGCAAACAATGCTAAAACCAGGGCCAGTACATAGGGAGGTCAGTTCCTTAAACATTTTAAAACTTTGTGGATATTTGACGATTCTGGTATTGAAAGGAGAACTGTTCAAACTGTTAGACTTAAACAGCTGCCTTGTATGGAGAATGACAGTTGCAAGAAAAAATTGTTGTGTATGACAACTCCATAGTGTGTATTCTTGAAAGAAAACTGGGTAGCCTCTCATCATCTTAACGGTTCTTGCACCAATAAATGCCTGAAGAATAGACTTAAATGCTTAGATATTCTGTTGTTTCATTAATCATTCCATCACACTACTTTTAAAAACATATGCTGGTTGAATGCTTTCAGAAGCAAAATCTGTGTGAAAACAGTTGTTAGGAAGAAGTTGTTGCGGTAGTGTAAAAATATTTTTCTCCTCTTGCTTTTTAAAGATTGCTGCTAGTTGGCAATTTTAACACTGGTTGTACCATATTGAAGAACTGCTTGTGGATTGCGCATTCCAGATATTGAGGAGGGGGACTCAGATTTTGCAGCAGTTTCATGAACATTTGGTGGTGAAGTGAAAACAAATCTTGTTAACTTGATTTCAAATTATGCCTCTGAAGCTGGAGTCAATAGCTCAGTGCCCCTATGGTAGAGAATGCATTTTCCTGCTTTTTCCAAATACAGATTCTCAATCAACAGCTCTGTGCAACAATACCAAGGAAACAGGAAAAAAAAATCTGCTTTTGCACAAACATTCCCCTCGAGGTCTCTGCTTTCCATTCTCAGCTGAGGTGACACTTTTTCCTGTAATAACTTGACCTGTCACATGCACTACAAACAGCTCAGTGAGTCTAATAAAATCAGTCAAAACTATAAACAAACTAGGTATAGTAAGAAAAAGCATTCTGAATTTCAGACACAGGATAAAAAAATATTGTTGACTGTTATGTAACACTAAATTGAATTTTTTACATAGTTTTGACTTTGTGCCACAGGTTTTGATGCACTGAATAAATTGATATAGGATTATAATTTAAGAAGTTGACTCCACTTTAGTAGTTAGGCCATGGATATGGTTTTACGTCGCCCAGTACTTGATCATCACTTTGCAGTGCATTTCTGTGGCATTTCTGATCCAATATAAACATTTTGTGCCTGTTCAGATTTGTTCAAAAATATTTGAGGGGTTAATTTTGTACTGGCACTCTGAACTGCATTTCATCTGTGCTCTCAAAGTCAGCCATGTTGTCTGCTCCACTAATTTGATGAAGTGTAGTTGGGTGCTCATGTAGCATCTTTTCCAAGATCAGTTTGGTGAATCAGTAGAGTACAGATCATGTGCTAACTGTGGATCCAAAGAAAAACACTTCAGTACTAAATGTGTTCACTTACCTGCAAAATCTCATCTGTTGCATGTTTTTTACATTTTCTTTATTAGTACAGTGTGCAAAATAAACCCAGTAGCAATCCAGAGCATCAAATTTTTTTTGTGTGTGTGTTAGGTTAAGGCTTCTAGCGATTTAGAAGTCTTTCCTTACCGCAGGTTGGGAATGGAGCAGTTAAGCTGAGTCTAATGAGCTAATGAATTGTCAGGAGGAGAGAGATAATTTAATGAATAAGATTTATTTAAAGTAACTTAGAATTTTACAGTGTGAACTTTTAATAGCAATTCCAGTATTTAGAAATTTGAAAAGATCAACGTAGTGATCAGATCCCATTGCGGATATCGGCTGTTTAGTCTGTAGCTGTGCTTCTTGGGGAATAGGCTGAAGGGAGGGTCCTACAATTGTGCTGTACCTTTTACAACTTGATCCAGTTAAGGCCTCTTGTGTTAATTTCTTGTAAGATTCTATAAGCAGTGTAATGCTTTTCCATGTCAGGAACTATAAATTGCCTTACGTTTTTCAGATGTACATGGCATCTATTTGGGTTAAGTAGGCCCCATAAAGAGCAGCTGCTCCCTGGTGTGTGGGTAAAGCTTTGCCACAGTTTTTGCTCTTAACATTTAAACTAAAGGGGAACCTTTCTCAGATTTGCATAACTACTCTTTCAAGACATCTGTAAGCACTGACATATAGTTGCTTTCTTGCTATAAAGGAGTAATTAGGAATCACTCAACATAATGCAGTATACCTGGGCCTTTTTCTTGTTTTGTTTCTTGAAAAACAGTTGAATAGTAAGTGCTGTTTACACACATTGCATCTCTAGAAATACAAGCTTGGTCTCCTACCATTGATATGTAGACTGAACAGTAATGTGTATCATTTGGGAACAGATGCATAATCTAAACATTAGAAATTTGAATTTTGGGAAGACAACGTTTAGAGAGTGTTTTTGTTCTGGGAGGAGAGTTTTACAGCCTACATGAGGCAAGGTTTCTTCTAGTGTTGCTGTTAACTTTAGCTGCATACACTTTCATTTCAAAAAGAAAATAGAGTTTTCTAAGAACTGTCTGAAAACAGTTTCTAGGAAGCCAGTTGTTGCAGCCTTTATTTCAGTGCAAATTTTTATATATGCATTATCAGATAAGAAATGTACTGATTTGATGTAACTGAGTCTCTAAACACTTAAGAAATGGAATGATTTTTAAAAGATTTTGTTTCTACTTTCTTTTTAATGGTGGCTTGCGCTTATACTGTGTACTTTTACTGAACATGAGTTGCTTCCATCTCTTACGCTCTCAAAATACGAAAGAAAAAATTTCCACTTTTCTTACAATCCTGGATCATGCCTGAGGAATTACTGGTGCCCCTGTGGCATCCTGAGTTAGTGCTGCAGTGTTTTCGTTCCTGCTTTATCACTGCATCCACAAACGTCAAAGCTTTAGCTGCAGCGACAACATGGCTGTTAGATGGCGTCCCCGTGCTCAAGGAGGCCCTCTGAGAGTGGAGTGTGCCTTGCAAGGGAACTGGAGGAATGGTGACCTGGGAACAGCATGTTAAGTTTTTAAATTGTTGGGTTGTATTTCTGCTTGAAAACTGAGGGTTGCCTTAGCATTTGATGAGAACAATACTGTTATGGAAAGTGATGTAAGCCTCTCCTGTAGATGGAGTTAAACTGCAAAAATCAGTTTATTTATAAAGCTTGCTCCAGGTTCTTCATCCCTGATGGGAAATAAATGTCATAAGTGATTTTGCTCATCCGTGTACTTCTGTTAGAGATTTCCTTGACAGCACTGTGTGAGTCAAGAAGGTACCTTTTCAAGTTCTGTGCACTTCTGCAGAAGCAGAACTTGTGCCTGAGAAGCTTTGGATGCAGGCAGCAGCTGAGTTTTATATTGAAATCTTAAACTTTCTGTTCAACAGCTAACACTCAAATGAAATAGTAGTAGTTCTAAAGATGAAGGAGGGCTGTGGGCCTTTGAGGGATTAGGATTTTAATTTTGTTGTTTTTTTTTTTTAAATACACCCAGGCATTATTTTCATTTCTCTAAGAAGTTGTAGGTTACCTGAAATGCCTTATGTTAAATCAGTTCTGTATTTGATCAACTTTACAGTCTGGATGTAAAAAAAGAAACCAATAAAGGCCATATTTTTTTGTGAGATACCTACATTCCCCCTGCAGTAATACTGTAGCTTTAATTTCTACAAATTTTTTATCCAAGTTTCATAAGAAATTTATCTCATGTTGCTGTCTGCCTGTAACCTATTCAAGTCCATTATCATCAAAATCAGTACACTGTGTATTGAAAGTTTACTGAAAATGTCATTTTGTCTGGTTATAAAACTGGTCACTGAAAAGATAGCTGCATATTAAATATTTAAATATAAAAAGAAAGCAAGATGTGACTTCTTTATTAGCCAAAGATGTCTTTCTGCTGTATGAGATTTTGTTCATGAACCATTCCTCAAAACAGTTATGGGATGGCTTTATTTATCCAAGAATACTTAACCAAGTATAGGACATACTGGATACCCATGCCTATTTTTATTTTTTGTAAAATCTTGGGGGGGGGGGGGGGCAAATCTAAAATGTCAGCTGAGTTATGTTTTAAAGTACTCTTCTGCAGCAATCAGTAAAAGATTTGCTGTATTCCAATGAGAGAATACAGTGCTATGTGCGATGATAGCTGCATGCTTTAGTGCACAGGGAGTTCAGATACTGGAACAACTGCTTTATTCCACTTAGGTAGAATGAATTAGATTTACTGCTTCATTATAATTGGTATTAACCAATTAAAGCTCTGTCTGAAGATGAGGAAATTGTAAGTATATAGGACCACACTCTAAACCTGTGATTCATGTTGTGAATCTTTTTGCAAACCAAGAACATTATAATGTTTAAACTTAATTTCCATTCCATTAAAATGTGGTGGACAAGAAGAAGGAAGGCTTTTACCCTGTCTTTTCAGTTGAGTTGATAGTCAACCTGCACAGTGGAAGTCAGGGTTGTTGGGATTCTGCCCTGGCTTGTGCTGGGACTAGCTGTCATCTTCCCTGCACTTAGCTGGTTGAAGGGTCTAAACCAAGCCAAACCAAATGTCTCTTCTGCTACCTTCGCTTTTTGTCTGATTTGGTTGCCTGCCTGTGCGCAGTACAGCGAGCTGGGAGTGCTTTGCCTGGCACGCCAGGGCACCTGCAGTGTGTGACCCGCGCATTCAGACCCCATAGGTTTCTTTCAGCTGCTGCAGAGTTGCATCCTCAGCCCAGATATTTTCTTCCCTGCTCAGATGATGCCAATATTTCTTCTGGAAACCACCAGAGGGAGTAATTAGCTCTCAGTAGTGTCCTCCCATTTTAGGAGAACTCTCAAGGCAGTGAACATAAAAAAATAAAAGCGTACTCTAGTGAGGTGTGCCCCAAGAATATACAATTTCTGATGGGCAGTTATTGGAGTAACTTTGTTTCTAGAGCCTTTCTTGATTTTGAGCTTTTTAAAACAAACAAACAAACAAACAAACACTTCAAAAAAATCTTCCCTAAGTAGAAGTTTTCATTCAGGAAATCTACAAGGAAATTAGATATCTGTAGAATACATTATGGATGCACTGCTGGTCTTCCATTTCCTTTTGACCAGCTAACCTGTACTCATGTGAAAACAAGTGGATTACTACTGATGGTTTCTAACATCATAAGACAAGTCTGACAAACTAGAGACTGAATTGGATGAGAGATCAGCAAAAACATTATTTGAAGCTCTGACTGCTATATTTTAAAATTATCTTTAGTGAATAGGACTTGCTATGATGCTTCATGCTTTCCTTGTAGCTGTATCTCAAATATGTGGCAGATGAAGAGTAATTTGTTGCGTTAAGACTGATACTTCTCATTCCTGTCTTTTTTCCCCACTGATATCAATAAGATTTCATTGACTAATGGCTTTGGTGAAAATAGGGCTGGTCATAATCACATCAATATATTGTCTAGATGGAATTATCAAGATATTGTTGGAAAGAAGTGGATTTTTCAGAAGATGACAGCAAGAGAATCTGTTCATGAGACACCAGTGATAGCTGTGTTTTTGTGACCTGAAAGAATGTAGTTTGAATATTTGGATGGTAAGATAAAAAGGATTGTATTAGACAAGACTACCTTTGCAGATAAGGCTACAATGGCATGTCATTTATCATTTAAAAAACAGAAAGTGTGTGTGTAGTGTTAAAAACCATAAGATGTTTTGCATCTATCAGAAAACTGAGTATTTAGGATGACCAAAATGCCTTCTTTTTTTCTTTATCTTACTGGGTTTGTGTGTGTGCTACTTGGGCTGGTCACTATTGCCGAATAACACTTAAAGCATTGGCAGAAAGTTCCTGACAAATCTACCTGAGTCAGTGCTGGGAATAGCTGAAAGTTCAGGGTATCACAATTTCAAGCTTGAAGTGAGTTGGCTGTTTAGAATTGCCTATTTGGGGGAGTCAAGGGTTTTTTTTCCCCTGAAATTCCCTTGTCACTGCTTCAAACAGATACTAAAGAAGAGATTCAGTATTTTAGCTGCAAGATAAGCTAGTCTACAGGTTTGAGCACTGGTTATGGACATAGGAATCCTGTTTTCTGATCTGGGGTCTTACAGCTTAAGTGGCTATAAACATAACTGTTGTAATGAAAGCAGGCTGTATTATCTAGGAAGTAAACATAGAAACCTGTCTAAAGATAAAATTTGTATCTGTGTGAAAAGGGGTATGGATCTGGGAAACTTTCTGACAGAGATACAATTTCATTTGTACAATTCTGCTTTTACAGCTGGATTTTGTGATATGGACACTTTTCTGAGAGTAGGAGAGAAGAAAGGAAGGTATAAATCAGTGTACTGCCAATTTTTAATATTTCCTAATTCCTTTCTTCTTCACTTCTTTTTACTTTCTATAAAGGTGTGGACTGCATCTTGTAAGTATTTCTTCAAGTTATCTGCAAAACTTCTTGAAGTGGGATATTCTATCTTATTTTTTGAAGGATTACTTTTTTATACCATGGTGATGTACTTTCTTTTGTGTGAGAACTAGCCTATTTTGTAACAGAAGTGCATCTCATTTAATCAGTCAATAAAACTTTATACAAAAATGCTTTATTCTTTTCTCGGTTGCTTTGAATAACTTTCTCTTTGTGGTTCTAACTATATTTGTTAATCCAGTGATCTGTTTTTTTCTGTTTCAGTCAAAAGACAAAATGATGAGAGGATCACGCCGGGGGTGTGTTAGACTCAGGGTAAGTGTTGTTTTATTCTGTACTTAATGACTTACTGTGTATAATATGGCCTAATGGAGAGAACTGCAAGGAGACTTTTGAGGTTTGGGCTCTATTCCTGACTCAGCTAAATACTGAAATAGTGAAAGTATTTAAAGAAAGAAAACATTAGAGGTCGAGTGACATGCTGGGCTAATTACATTCTATAATTTTATATATTGTATAAAAACATTATATATTTTATGCATTGTATAAAAAGCATGATATGACAGAGTAAGATGGGTTAGTAGTAGCACATTATGAAAAAGTTGCTGTTTGCAGTTTAATTTCTTTGTGTGCATATATATATATGTTCTGTACCTACAGAACTCACTGCAAAACTGTTTCCTTCTCGCCTTCTGATCTGCTTTTATTCTCTTACTGTGCCCTCCATTCTGCCAGTTTGGACACTCTTTAGGCGTGCTACTTGACTGTGCTTGAGCTAAGTAAAACAAAGGTCTGGAAAGGGAAAGAAGAACACAGCAGGGAAAGTTTTTGAAGTATCAGCTGGGGCATGATACAAATTGGGGAAACAGAAGTAAGAAGATGCAGAGTGGGAAAGCTGAGCGTCACCTGTTTGAGGCAGTCCAGCTTGGGACACTTAACCTTGAATGCTGCTGTTGTAGCTTGAAGAGACAGCACCGAAGTGAGCTGGGAATGCTATGATGTCTTTGCATATGCCCAGTTTCTACTCTGTGGTCATGCACTTACGAAAAATATTTCTTGCACAAGTCCTTTTTCTATATATTTTCCCGTTCCTCATAGAAGCTCTGGTTCCAGTATGCAGCAGTTTTATGAAGAGCTGATGTAAATAGAGGGAAGGAGTCAGGAGGGTAATGGGTGTGCATGGGAGCTTTTTGAGTCTTGAAGTAAGAGAAGTATAGGGAGGGTGATCTGTGGTCTGATACACAATGTTATGAGTGTTGCAGCAGAACTCTGCTTTGTCCAGTTATTCCTTCTTTCTGTTGTTACTTCTTTCTAGTCTTTCTGTGGGCCTAAAAAAGGGGTACCAATAACCTTTTGAGATTCATACAGAGAATCTCCATTCATCTGGATTCCGAATGCCTGTTTTGCACTTTCCCCTATTTAATGTATTGGTATCTTAATTTAGAATTTCTTTAAGGGTAATGTAAACTCAAACTGCTGTCTAGAATTACATTCCCAAAGATTCATGAGGATGTTTTTTGCGTTGTGTAGAAAAATTTAGTATGAAAAAACATGCCTGCTTTAATAGTGTTGTGAGTCTGTTAATGTGGAGGTTGGTCTCAGCCTGTCAGTTTAGGAAATATTAAAAATGAACAATCTGTTCAATATTGCATGATCCATTTTTACATGTATTGAACATAAACCAATCCCTTTCTCTTCCCCCATCTGCAACTTTCCCACCCCAAATTACTCTTTGGAGTTTTCTGAAGATTTGCTGACTCCTCCATCCTTTCTCTGAATGTGTGTTGGGGATTTTTTTTGTGAGGGAGGAAGGAATCTTTCTTTTTTCTGCTTTTGTGAAGCAACTCTTCTGGCAGATGACAGTGATACTGAACAGATGGGCTTCTGCAGTCTGAAACTCTATCAGAGAGGTTTTCTGCTTAGAGTAGTTGTTGATTTGTAACTGTAGGTGTGAACATAAACAAACACATAATTTAAGCAATTTGGCTAAAATACTTCCTTTTTCTGGAATGGATTTTTAAAATCTTGTTCCTCACCTTTTTGCTCTTGATACATGTTTTATAGGCCTAGAGTTTCATCTTCAATTTTTTTTGTTGACTGTCATAATGTATTTAGGAAGGTGTGTTCATAGAGGAGTCTATGTCATCCATAATATGCCTAGGTCTTGCTTAAGTTTTCTGGAATACACACTTCATCTCTCACACTTCATTTTTTCTTTTACTTGTCCATATGTATTATCTGCATGACAACAGCAGCATCTTCTATGCTTACAGTCAGACCTTTTGCCCCAGTGTTGCAATTAGGGCATGTGCACTTTACGCAGCTTTGTGCTGAGTTCACAGATGGTGGTGTCTGCTCTTCCTGCTCCTCAGTTTCCTCCCACCACTTAGGATGGAGGCAGGACTTTGCTGTCCTAGTCTGACCCTTTTAGCCTTACATTAGTTTTACCTATATTCTCTGGGGAGAATATCTTGGTCATGTTCTTGGTGTCTGACTTACAGATTTTTGATATAGCTGGTGAGGAGAATGATGTTGCACAACTTGCAGTGATCTTCTGATATATTGCTTAGCAAAATATGTACTTAAATTGTCTGACATTTTTTAATCTGTTGGTACATTAAAAAAAAAAAATCATTCTGACAAAATGAATCTGCCCATCATGTCATGTTACTGGCACACTGCATGATTACCAGATAGTCTCCGAATGTCATGGCTAGTCATCTAGTTGTTATGTACTGGCAGTAAAAGTATTCAGAATTATGGTAGCTTGGGTATGCTTTTTAGGTGACTTTTATCGTGATCACAGAGCTGTCCTTGAAAAGCCTATATGGAAGATAGTCTTTTGGAGAAGTGGTACATTTTTGGCAGTGGAGGGAAGAAAAAAAAGTCTGGAGCTATCCTTTCCTGCTATATAGCCTTGAATTACATATGGTTGGTACTATTCTTAAATAGGACCTGTTCCTTCTACTCTGTTTTGTGATGCCTGTGATAGTCCCAGCCATACGTGAGCTGGTACCATTGGCCAGAAACCTCATATAAGGGTGTTATAAGAAGAATGTGTGTGAATACAGTTGATTCAGATCTCTCTGTACCAAAACAATTCTTATGTTTTGGCCAGCCTGATACATACCTGACCCCCTACTCTGCAGTTGCTGTATGATACTTGGTTGAATGAAATGAAGCATGTGCTAGAGTTGACTCGCAGGGCCTCATACTACTGTTACTTGCTGTTTGCTCTGATAGGAAGGGCAGAATTTACCCTTTAAATATGTGCACCTTCCAGGAATGTCTGTCTGTATTGTGGGAGGGGGAAGGATAAAACAGATCCTGATGGTGTGTCTCCTGGAGAAGGAGAAGAGAAACTGAGAAAATCCACTGGTGATTTTTGAACTCAGTGTTACAATTTGTTGGGGTTGGCAGAGGTCTGGAATGGTTCATTTTTCAGTGTCGTCTTCTCCTGGCTGAAAGTGTTATTTATTAAGTGTTTGGGTTGCAGGAATGAAGACGTGGATAGATTTGTAAATAGTTAAGCATAGATGGCCTTTAACTCATATCATTTATTTACTTTTCCTTCTAATAATTCGTGAGAAATTAGAAGACAAAGCTAGCTGCTTTTGATATATCCCGATGACTTACTGTTAATGTTTACGTAGGGACCGAAAATTAGATCATGCCATGTACCAGTGACATGACATGATGGGCCAAATTCATTCTGCTAGGATGAATTATTTTTTTTATAGACTGGTAGATAAAATCAGGTCAAGAGCTTTTTTTTATAGAGTACCTATGAATTAGTATTTTTATACATGGAAAGTACTTACAAAATATTGCTCCCCACTCTTTAAAATATAACTTGGAATGTAGTAGAAAACTGTTTACTATAATGGTGCTGTAGCATAAAGCCACCTCCATTACAAAAATAAAAGATTCATATCATTATCCAGAAAATCACAGTTTTACAAACAATTACTATTTTTTTCTGCAACTAAAAATTTATTATTTGAAAGAACTGACTTGCATCTGATGACTAAACAGAGAACCTTTCTGCTCTTTGCTGTATTCGGTTTGCTTTAATTTGTCAATGCTTTTAAATTCCAGTGGTGTAGTGATAGAGTGTATGCTGCTGATGTCACTGCTTGCCTTATCAGGATTTTGTTCTTTGTTTCACAGGGAGCTGTGATTGGTATAGACGATGAGGACGACAGCACCTTCACTATAACTGTTGATCAGAAAACCTTCCATTTTCAGGGTGAGCTGAAAGAAGAGATTGTTTTTTCTTATAATAGATTCCACTTGTATTTGATGGATGATTTTAAATGTTTGGCAACAGAACAGCATGAATGAGCACACTGAGAACATTCTGGATCCAGGGGTGCTGCAGGTTAGGCAGGGATTTACATCTGCAGTGGATACATATGTGCTAGTAAGAGACTGTAGCTCTGGCAGGAGTTGGAGATTAAAAATGTAAAGAATAAATCACTCAAGGGGAGAAAGTAATGGGCTTCTGATTATGGGTTTCGCTTACAAAACGTTTCTGATCTTCGTTATCAAGATACAATTGTGCATTTCTGTATGAAGAGAATCAAGACTGGTCTGAAGGTTGCAATTTGTATCCAAATAGAACTTAATGCTCAATTATGAGGAGACTAGAGGCAACATTTGGCTTAAAGGTGGAGCTTTGCTTCAAGATTTACCAGCTTGCATTCATTTCATCTACATTTCTGTGTTTTGTCTGCCAGTCACCAATTCTCTGCTATAATCCTTTTATTCACATTTACTAACACCAATGCCATCTGCCACTGCTATGTTTCGTCATTGCATGCTATGGTTCACCGGTAGAAAGGGTAAGGTACTATATAATTGTTATGTATTCCTTAAATTATTTTATTTGCAGCAGTAGGACAAAATACTGTGATAATATTGACTAGAGAACTTATCTTTTCAGAATGTTAAAATCCTAGGGAAGTGTGATGAAAATATTTTTCAACTACCATTTGTTAGTCCTTTTGCTTTTCCTCTAAAATGTCATGACTAAATCATTTAATTGCTTTGCATAGAGCTGGAAACTGTAAATATCCAAGAGGCACATTTGCATTTCAGCAGTCACATTAATTTATATAAACTGGAATAATTCTATAACCTATAATGTACTATGTATATTTTTAAAACTGTGATTTTGAAATGGGAGTTATCATTAATACTGCTGTGTTTGTGAGAATATTTCTAATGATAAATATTAATTGTACACCATATTGTCACTGGTGTCTATATTCCTTGTGCTACTGTTCTTCCTAAATGCTGCTGCTGTACTCTGGCTTTTCACTGCATTAAGCCTCATAAACATACCTTCATAATGCTGAGTTCACAGTAATACTTAAATCTACTGTTCCCAAGGATGACTGATAAAATGCAAGCTAATTGCTAATGCAGAAATGGAATGCCGTACTATGGCAGTCTGTCAGTACTATGAAGCTAAATACTGCTGAATATTTGAGAACTTGATACAGGTAAATCTAGAAATCTCTCATCTTTCGTTACTAAGATATACCTTTTTTTATACGTTTATTTGCAGTGATTTCTTACATGCTATATTGCCTTTTGGGTAGTCACATGTGTTAAAAGACTGATAGTATTTGGTACAAGTAATGTTCTGCTCTAAGTAATATTGAGAATTTTTGAACACCAGTTTTGTCACATAACATCTCATGCTTTGTAATCTCAATTTGTGGGCATTTCATATCAGGTCAGCATTCGTGTGTGCTCCTTTAGTGTAGAACTAAGATCTTGTACACTATTTTCTGTATTATACTTCTTCTATTAGAATATTTTGAAGATAACATCCCTGATAACCAGAAAATTGTAATGATACAAGCACAGTATTAATAGACGTGGCTCTAATGTGAAAATGTAAAAAGACAGGTAGAGATATTAGTGCTGGGATATTACAGTATAAAACAGCTCTGTGGAACTATATCTGTAGTTCTTACAGACACTGTAAATGTATTCTCACCTCATGCAACCCTTATGTCATATATGTATAAAATGTTCATTATATTAAATTAATTCAGTATTACTCAGGCTTTAATTTATGTGGAATATAGGTCACTATCATCGTGAATGGGTAATAATGTAAATACTATAAACTATATTCAGAGACTACGTAGGATATGTAGAACAGGTTCTGGGAATAATCCAAGAAAACATACAGTATTCCTAACAATTTATTTCTAAGATTTTTTTATACATGATCCAGATAGAGCTTTTGTTCTGTGAGATAGTCATAGCTATAAATACATTCTGTCTTTTTAAAAGAAGTCTTGTACAAGAGAAGACTGCTGCAGAAATGGCAATTTTTTTAAAGATACAATCTTGTCCTTCCCTCTTACTGCCTGCCTTCATTCTCAAAGACAGCCAAGGGGTCCAAACAACCTGAGGCCTACTTGGGAAAATGACAAAACTTTAAAAATACCAAGATTTGAAAGATCTGCTGACCTGTGTCTAAGTTAGGGTCCCATCTGCAGTGGAAAGGTTTCTCTTTCAGGTTCCAAAGGAAAAATGTTTTCATGTGCTCAGACTTCAAGTATTGGTTGGTGAAGACTTGAATCTTCTTTGGCCTCAGCGAAATTTTGCTGACAGGCAGTGATAGAATCTGAATTTGGGGAAAAGAAGGGAAAACTTCATACTGGATTAATTATTTCTCAATGTCTGTTGCTCAAAATTGCACATCTGTCTAACACTCTAGAGATATAACTAATGAGATGAAGGGCAAATAAGTCATTTAAAGATGTCTGATCAACTTCTCACAGGGGTGTTGTTCCCATAGGTGTGTGTATGTGTGTAACTGAATTTCTAAAGTGCTAAATCTCCAGCATCTCCCACTAAGATTTGCCTGTGAGTGGATCTTGGTAAATTCTGAGACTTTTCAGTGTGTAGTTCATATTTTTTTGCTGCCTGTAACAGTCTCCCTCCATTCTGTTCGCATCTGTGCTTCTTAGTGGCCATCACTGTACTGAACATTAGTAAAACCTAAAATTGTAAAGAAAATGTAGGCTTTGAATGATGACTGCGTACATATTAAATGTATCCGTATACTTAGTGCTTGGGTAGAAAAGAAAGAAGTGAATTGAATAAATATGGGCAATAAAACAAACAGCATGTGTTGGTTTTACTGTCAGCTTAACTTTACCTCTGCCAGAGTGCCCCGCAGATTTTTTCCCTTTATTTTATTGTTACATACGACTGTATTCATACCTGTTCACACTGGAGGGGGGAGGGGTAGAATGGCCACAGAAATTTAAAAATAGATTTAAAGGTAATGTATTTCATCTCCCAGTTGGTCCTTGTTTGGTCATACTGTATCCAGTTTCATGACTTGATTCTAAGGCTTCTGAATTAGGTAGGTCTCAAAGCGCTCCCTCATGGGTTTGTTCGGATTAGATGCAAAAATCCATTGAAGCTGCTGTGAGACATTTGGGATAATACTCTTAGTCTAATGTACCTTCCTGTCAGGAAGCTCTTTCTTGATAATATATTTTTTCTTGCTGTAATACCTGTCCCTGTTCTAAACGTTCCATAACCTTCAAACACTTAGGGGGGTTTGTTTGTTTTTTTTTTCTTTTATCATCATCATATCATCACCTAGCTATAAGCTCTTTCCATTTGGAAAGTCAGTTCTTCTATCCTTCATATCACTTAGCTGCTCTTTCTGCTCACTAGGATGCTCGTGCTTAAATTCAAGAGTGGGAACATGATGTCCAAGATAGTCTGGCAAGGCTATTGTTGCCTTCTTGATATGTGACTTGCTGTCTAACCTGAAGCAATAATGGCTTTTATTTGGACTGAAATACTTCACTAAACACACACTGTATGCAGAAACAAGAATTCAGATTTTTAAACTCCTACCTGAAAACCCAGGTCTTATTTTTACAGCAGCACAGTTCCTTGGAAGGCAAATCAGTCTGGTCTCCACTGTTTTGTGTAAATAAAGGATTGAAAGATTGGAAGCAGTTCAGTGCATTGATCTGAGATGATTTTGCTTTAGCTTTTGTCTTTCCTTTCCTATTCCTGCCACAAAAGTATCTGAGAAATGAAGCATGAATGTTGCTGTGCAACTTATCGTCTCCTATTACATGAAAGCTGTCAGCTGATAAAGGTAGATTTCTCCTTCTTCCCTATCCTGCCCCAGTTTCTACTTTGATTTGTGTCTGCCGACCCTCCCAACTGAGGTAAGAGGGGGAGATACACACAGCAAGAGGTTGCCTTGATGTTATAAAAGCAGGGATTTTTTGTTAATGTGGGACACAGCTATTACTAAGGGTATACTGGGGTTCACAAAGGCCTTAGCTGCTGAGCAGTATCAGAATCTGAGATTTTAAGTATTTGTATTAGGTATCAAAATTAAGTATATAATGGTTTCAGACCAGCGTTTCACCACTGCTTGGGGAAATAGTCAATATTTATAGTCTATAAAACCTTAACATTGTCCACCAAATGGATGACAGGAAGCTGATTGCCCTTGTGGTATAAAGAGGCACTTTAGTCCATCACATTATCCAATTTAAATAACAATTCATAAAATGCAGCCTTTTTCCCAAAAAGTTTTGAGAGCTTTTTTAATTTGATATTGAAAAATACCTAGAAAGAGCCTTTGGGGTGAAATTTTGGTCTGTGCTGGTTTCCTCAATGATGTTTATAACTGCTGTGACCACGTCGTTTGTTCTAAGCTAACTTTTTTCAGGGTCTTTTGGGGTTCGGGTGATGCTGAAACAGTGGATTCCTCTATGCTATGCTCTACGGTGCTTTTATATTGCAGAGGAGGATGAGCAGCTATGTAAAATTTACAGCCTTGTCTCTTCATACATTTCCATCAGAGCTGTGCTACCTGTCCTCCTCCTTTTCATAATACAAAAGTAACTTCTGCTTTCTGATCCTGACCAGATTTGTGATGCCCAAAGCTCTGGGCTGTATCTCGTCCTCTCCTGATTGGCAATGCTGCAGAAATTCCGCTGCGAACCAGAACTAGGTTTAGCTTTTGCAGTATGATTTTCCTGTCTTCCTCTCTCTTCCGTCTACCTCTTTTTTGCTACTAATGTATTATACGAATTTCTTGAGCAGTTGGAACTTGTGACCAGTGCGCAGGGAATGGTGCGTGGTTGTGCTTTTACTGTTTCACGCAGTTCCTTCTCGCACCCGCAGCATCCTGTACTATAATTGTCTATTTTCTAATCATACCGTGAGTGTGCCATTTTTAGTGGGACTGCCTGCACTCAGCTTTTACGGTCATATATAAACACCTCCTGGTTTTCCATTTCTTGAGGTTGAAGTAGCAGATTTCAAAATGTATGTTAAACTTGAGAGTAGCAAAGGAAATAACACCTTGAAACAGTATCTGTGATGTGTCCATTTTCTTTTTTCCTTCCTCTGGAAGAAATAGTATATTTATTGCTTGTTGCTTTTGGCATCAGTATGAATCTATTATCTCAACTGTATATATGATACATGGCAACTATTTTGGAAGAGGGGAAATAGTCAGAAAAGGTCTCACTGTATGGAGGGGAGGGATACTGAGAAGTTCAACACTTTTCCTTCTGTTTTGACAAGAAGTTCCAATTAGCAATAAACTTGAGTTTGACCTTCTAAAGTGAGAACTATATTATTGGCTAAGGAAAATGGTTATATTTTGTTCTTCTATTTTGCTTTTTTTAAATTCAAGCCAAAATACGGTTTCTGCCTTAAACTATTAGTTTCTGAGCTAGTTCAGTGTGATCTGCAATGGCTTTTAAATGCAAACATACCTTGAAAGCCATTTACACAGAATATACTATATAAAGTATTATCTAATGTTACTATTAATAATATCGACATTTTCTAGTGAAAACCCAGATACTTGCAGATTGTCCCACATTCAGAGATGTTTAATTGTGAAATGACATGTTGTGTCATCAATTCCAAGAGAGAACTAATAGCATCTTGATTGTGTATTTCCTTTGTCACACAAGTTTCCACCTGAAGGTATGTTTGTGGACTGATTGTAATATAAAGCTTGCTAAAAAAGCTTTTGAGCTTAGGTGACAGTGAAACAGCTTAATCTTACTAATACATTGTACACAGGAGACCATTTGATGCTTTTTCTTTGGACAAGATTAGACTTTATCTTTTTCTCTTGTGACTGTGCTGGAATCTTCGATAGGTACAGGAAGATCAGACTGGTCAAACACCTGCAGAAGAAAATTAGGGTTGATTTAACATGTGGGTGGAGAATGGCTTCAGGAGGAAGATTAGTAAAAGGGAGAATAATGATTGTGACAACTCAAAAATTATGATACAGAGGAAATAAGGTACTGAGACTTACATTCAACCTACTGACAGATGTTGGAGCTGCATGTGTTAGAAGGGTATCTGTAAGCAATGAAGCTATGGTATTTTGGTAGGCATGTATGAAACCCTGCTCATCTTGCATGTTTTTCTATGGTTTGAAAGGCCTTCAGTGACTTTGAAAAGACATTTATTTAGCCATGGAACAACTCATTGATGTGTAACTTTTCCACCTTATTGGGCACTACTGATAAAATCTCTCTCCATTGAGAATGGTGGCAAAAATCCTATTGATCTCAATATAGTCAGAATTTCACCTTTGTCATCTGGTTATTTGTTTGTAAAGGTACTACATTAGTTCTGCACTTGGCTGAGAAAATACAGGAATTTTGCATAAAAATCAGTGGAAGTTTTGCCCGAATGAAGGCTGCATAATTGACTCTATTGACTCTGTGGGTGTAATAGACTGTTTTTACTGAGTTCTGCCTGTAAGTAGGTCACAGTGAATGAAAATAAAATATGCATTTTGCTTTGTGACAGTATTGTGTATTTATAAGTAATCTAGTGATTTTTTAACTAATTCTTGAGGTTTTTCTTTCATCCTGATGCCCATGTAGATGCACGCAGAAAAAAAAAAGCACCAGTATGCTAATTCTGAGGTGCTATGTTTTGTATATTCTATCTTCCAAGTACTGCTGTGCATGACCTAGAAATGCTAGTGGTAAATGCTGTATTGTGGCACAGAGTTGTTAAACTTGTTTGTATCTAATCTTTAGATGCTATCAAGCTTAGGCTGGAAAAAGTAATCTGTTTTATGCTGTACTTTAACATTTGGTATATGTTATATAAACACATATAATCTCTTCACAAGCAAGTAAATAATATAGGAACTCTAAATTACAAATTTTATTCTCTATTTGGGAAATTAGTAGAGACTGAGAGCATTTAATGTAGCTGCATTTCATTTGCCTTTTTATCCTCAGAGAAAAGAATTTTTAAAAATCCCTGCCATATCTGACTTGGCAGTTTGGGAAATTCAGAGATAAGGGACTATTTTAGGAGTTGTAAAACATAATTTTTCTTAATTACAGAAATTCCTCAGTAGAAGCCGTGGTTCTTGTCTTCAGTACCTTTTTTCATTCTGTAATTTTCTCCTTGGCAAAATAATTGCTTTTCTTT
>NW_010521401.1:843-7344 GCF_000687285.1 Phaethon lepturus | reverse complement strand
AGAGTTCAGAATTTTTTTAGTATAAAATGGATGTTAAAATATCTTACAAATAAGCTCAACCAGACAGATCACAAAAAATGCACGTCTTTATATTATTGACGTATTAAATCTCACTGTAATGCAATTTCATACTTTTCAAGTGTGCTTCTCTGAGCTAGTCATAAACAGGACTGTGATTGTGTTAAGTACCCTGTGGTTGCCTCAGACATGCTCGAGATATCACAATAAATTATACAGGTACCTTTCGAAGGATGCGCTATAGACACAGAGGAGTAAAAGGTTAAGCATATAGGAACAAATTGTAGTCGAGTTCATAGATACTAGTTCTACTGGAAAAATGTAACAGTAGCTTAACTGTCATAATCATGGTAAATTTGCAATTTTTCAGCTATTAATGATTCCAGTCTCTTGCATACAGCAGTGAATATATAGCTCTATGAGGATCTAGCTGGTTCCATGTGCAAATGTTCACTGTTAAATTGCAGTAAAAACTGAGTTAATGATTCTGGAAGTTAAAATAGAGAAAAGCATAGGGACTGTTAGTGTTCTCTCAACTGCAGACAGCATTGATATTTTTATGGATAGTTGATGCCCTAGTACAATTTGAATTTCAGCTGACAAGGTAACTATCGCATTAAGCCCTCAGACTGAGAACCGCAATGAATATTCATGTTGTGTAGTGGGCTCCTCTACTTAATTTCTCTTTCTAATAGTATAAAAAGATCGGAACCACTTACAGACTGCTGAAGTAACACCTTAATGTTTTTTAAGTGCCAGGCATTTCTCATGTAGATCTCAGTGTTTCTTATTTATCTTTTGTAATACTGTTATTCTAGAGTCAACCTAGGAAAAAGTAACTTGTTTCTCTCTCTTGCCCTCTTCCCATCTTCTCTTTCTAGAAGTTTTGTGTCAGGAGGGACGAGGTATCATTCCTCCATTTTTATATAAGCACAGATACTAGTGAAATTCCTTGGTTGTGATAATAATTGCCTTATCCCAAATATGTTGGCAGAAAGAAGTTCTGGAGTAGCTTTCCCATAGGAATGAGGGGAAATGAACTTTAAAAAGGAGCCTGATCAAATAATGAAAAAGGTTGGAGTGATTTCAGGGTATTTGAGACAGGAACATAGGACTAATAAGCAAGGCGTTCTTGTCCCCTATCTGCTGAGGAAAGCCTCCAGCATTTGCTGATGCAGAGTGGATTTTCTGTAGTGTGCATCACAGACTTTTTAGCTGAAAAGATATTAGAGCTTTTTCTTTGGCCAAAGTTGCCCTCTTTAAATGAAAAGCAGCTCCGATATCTAGCTTTCCTTTTTTTCTACAGATGGGTAGATAATGATCTCTAACTATTGTGTGTAGATTTTTCCCATAAATTGTTTCTGAGTGTGTTGGCTAATCTCTTTTTTGAATGTTCCCATTGATTTTTTTTTTTTTTTTCCATCTGATCTTTTGGCAGCTGTTCAGTTCTAAATTGCTTTTACCATTAGGGAGCTTTTACTTGCACCTAATCTCACAGCAGCCATTTTGATTAGATTTAATATAACTTTTCTCACAGCTTGCTCTACTAAAAACTGCATCCTACTGTTTTCTCCATGTTTTTCTTAAAAGAGTGTATGGAGGAGAGCCAGAAGGATCTGCTGTTGATGATAGATGGTCTGAAAGTTAAACCAGTGTCCTGAACAGAGACTGCTTAAAAGGTTACAAGGCTGTGTTTCCACCAGTAAGCAGTCTTCTCATGGCAGTGTTCCTGGATTTATCGTGGCTGAGACTTTGTCTTAGTAGCAGCGTTGATGAGATTCATGTGTTCTACCCAACGATTGATCATGCTATGCCGCAAGTTTATGTCGTCTAGCATACGAGGAAAAAATACAGCTTTTTTCCTTCTTCTGAATCCTGGTAGAAAGAGCTATGAAAGGGCTGTTAGAGGAATAGAAGCTTCAAAAGTCTTGTTTATTTATGTGCATGGGAAAGCCAGTTCAGTTTTTGAACTGTACTGTTTGGTTGGTTTCTAGGTCTTCCCTGGTGCTGTAAGCCTTCTCTGTTCTGTTAGTGCTTCCTATACAAATCTTAATGTGATAACCTTTATTAATGAGCTGCTGTATATTGAGGTTAGTATTTAACTAATACAGTGACCTATTTTTTGCTGGCAGTATGGAAGATCATAGGAAGCCTGTTGCAATACAAGGATTAATTCACTGGTCTGCAGCTCAAGTGTTCCTTTTTTAGTTTAAATAATTGTGGGCAAAAAAAACTTGAACATGGGATTTTTGTATCCCATGAATTACTTAGTAGCTCCTCAGTGACTTGTACCCTGGTTGCCCAGTAAGATGTTCTTTGGGACTGGGAGATGGTTGATTAAAAAAACACAGAAAAACAGGAAACAAACCCAAGGAACCTTACACACATTGAAATACGTTAACCACCGCCACTTTGAACACACCTTTGAAAAGCTGAAGCATTGATACATTTAAAGTACTGATAGATTATTGACAACCGTAACTTTATATGTTTACTGTTCAGTGGTAACAGGTATAAAAAGCATAAACTTGATGAATATGTCTGTCAGGACTAGGCAAAGGGGCCTGTTCTTGGTAAGTAGAACTAAAGAGGCTAATAAGCATTAAAATTACTGTCAGATGAAAATATACCTGATTCTAATTGACTAATTCAGTAATTGAAATTAGTCTTAAAGTGTAAGCTATGCTGTGAAAAAAGAACAGAGTGTTTGTGTGTGCATGTGTGTACATAATGTAAAAAGAAAAATCACAATTTGCATGTTGCAAAATATATGTGGCTTAATGCAGTCATCTGGGCAGAGTTCATAGGTTTTCTGTCCCTTCATCCTGTCTAGTTTCACTGCATTATAAAATGGTCCTCAGTACCTACTTCAGCTTTTCAATTAAAATACAGAGAACTAGTAGGAAGAGCCCCTCTAAGTTAGAAGTTCTTTCTAATGAGTTTTTGAGAGTATTACAGATGGCAAAATCCAGCTTTTTAATACATGCTGCAGTTCCTGCAGTAAGGTTATTTACCTGCTGGTCCAAGTAACATTTAATTACTTTAACTTCTTCCTACAGACTTCCTTTGTGCACTTTGGGTAGTCACTTTCCCTTACCTCTAGTTTTTATTTGTGCAGGTTAATGGTATCATTACCAGAACACCTGTGGCAATCGATCCCACTTCACTACTTTAAAAGAACAATGAATAGGGATTGACTTGTTGTATCTGGGAAAATATGTATTTTCTAAAAAACTAGCTGGATTCCAAACTGGACTTTTACTTTTACCTTGCATATAGTGGAAGTTTTGCCCCACTATTTTGTGAGGCCACCTCATCAGTTAGACTTGGAACAAGTTTGTATTTCATATTCTTAACGTATGTCTCACAAAACACATAAATTGTAAATTCTTTCCTGATGGTTTTGTTAGTTTGACATAGTTAGTGTATATATACTGAAGTAAACAATGCAGTACATTTATCTTGATATTATAGGGTTTTCTTTGGGGAGTCTACAAAAATCTACATCCTCCTCCTCCTAGAGGCAGGGGGGCATGAGAGAGAGATTCTTCTGTGGATTTCTGATTCTCCTTTCCTTGTCCCTTCCTCTGGCCAAAGAAATACCCTTTATAGGAATGGATGTGTGAAAATAATAAATTATTTCCTAAAGGAGGGTTTATTTAACATATTTGGAAGACCTGTGGTGGTTTTGAGTATGGATGGGTTTGAGCTGCAGAATTCCAGAGAATAAAAGCAATGGAAATATAAGGGTGAGAAAGGGAACATTGAAAACAAAGCATTTTGAGGCTGGAGAGTACATTTCATTATAATAACTTACAGATATTTCCTCTGAACTCCATAACAAATAAGTCAGATAGGAATCTTAGTTCTCTGATTCATAATAGGTGCTAGGTCACTTAAGCTTTCTTTGCTTCTAGCAGGCTTCCTGTTTCTTTTAAATACCTTCCACTTGAATGAGAAACTAGAAACAATTGTCTATGACTATTCTAAATATGTATATAGACCAGTTTGTTTACAGTCTATTTAATGACTCTGGATTTTTCTCTTCTTCCTTCACCTGAAGTCCACTGAGGCTGCTCCTGTGGTTTTTAAACACTCTTAGAGCACAGCAAGAAACTCTTTCAAACTAGTGAAGTAAAGGTTGCATGTCTGTACTGGGGGCAGAGGGGGAAGAAAAGCAGTATCGGGGGGGAGAAAAGAAAAGAAAAAAAAAAAAAGCGATGATAGTACTTGGTCTGTTTTGATCTGTTTTTCATCCTTTCTCCAGCTCATCTTCTCTTCCTTGTTCCCCCAGTTCTGAAAGCCATTTACTATCTCTTTTAACCATCACTTAATATATCGCTTCGTTAACTATCACCATCTGCAACTGAGAAGCATAATAATCTTCTTTTGTCATTACTTCCTGACTTGGATTCTTAATTAAAACTGTATGGTGGTCTGTTGCAGAAGTATGAAAATATTATCGTGTGAGTTGTTGTTAACATACAATTCGGGTTTTATTCAGTTTTACATTAGGATTGTCTTGAGTTTAAAAAATGTTTACTGTATATTTCAGATTATTCTTTGTGCTTCATTAGTCACACTAGTGACCTGTTAGAGTTGGTGTTTGTCCTGTCTTATGAATCTGTACCTGAAAGTCTAACTTATTCGAAGTTACTATGCCCACACTGAAGCAGAATTACTGGATAACTTAGTACGGGTCGAATAGCTCCTTGTAACTAAGAAAATTTAAAAATGACTTAATGAATTAAGTGAGGAATGTCTCATGTATGCTCCTAATGATGGACAAGGGACAGATAATCACAAGTAGCAATAATGCAGACTCTTCTTATATTTATCATATTCTTATATTTATTTTTTTTATTTGACATATAGTACAGAGTCATTAGTAGAATAAAATTTCTATCAAAGCATGAAAGCTTTTTGCATGCGTGATTATTTAACACATCTCTCCAGTATCACAGAGTAGATTAACACAATAATGTTATGGAGCTGTAACCACAGAAAAATGAACAGGATATTAAGACAACTGTGGAATTATGGCCTTGGTGACTTAACAAAGATAGTATGGTTTGATTTCCATATTTAGTGAGGACATCAGATCTGTTTGCCTATGGCTCTCAGTACGGGGGTAGGAGGGGAGAAAAGCAGTATTGGGGGGAGATATAATTTAACAATGTCTTTTGAATACTTTTTCAGCTCGAGATGCGGATGAGCGAGAGAAGTGGATCCATGCTTTAGAGGACACCATTCTCCGCCATACCCTCCAGCTTCAGGCAAGTTTCACTTTCACTTTTAACTTGTTTTACTTTCTTTTTTTCAAAGCAATGAAATACAATGGCATGACTGCTACTATCAAATGTGTCTTGTGTGACATCTGGCTGTTCTATGACCTATACAGTCAGATACAGTATAGGTACCTGAGTTCAGGTTCAAGTCTTTCTGTTACTATTTTCTTATCTTACCATCACGAAAAGTCAGCATATGACTTCTTTTTATTAACTCATATTTTTAGTTGGTGGTTCCAGACGGATGTTGCACATTTAGTTATTTTAATCTCTTTTTTTTTAAATACTGGGAGTTAGTTCTTTTTGCATCAAGCAGAATGAGACATTTGGAACCTTATTGTGTGCTTGTACACCACCTAATTTTGAAATTAAAATGAGGTGGTAGCATTGAACCTCTTTCTGGATGACAAAAGTGGTAAACAGCTTATGTTTGAATCCACTGTGTAAGCTGAATATTGGTAGTTTTCTGGTTCTGAAGACAGATGGTTGGACTGACGATGGTTCTTAGCATGAGTTATCTATGATGAGTTTCTGGCAATGTTCTGGACTTGGACATGTCTATAAGGTTACTAATCCTTTATTTTTGTCTTGGAGAGAAACCCAAACCCTTCATGAAAGGGATTGTCTCATACTAGATTTGTACCACAAAGGTGTCTGATGACAGTGCGGAAATCTTAAACCAAGTATTCATTATTTGTGTTGAGTGAAGGTTTGGTATGCTTTTGGAGTATGGTAAGAGAATTAGGTCTCACAACAATTGACACTGTGTAAAGAAAAGTACATTAAAATCCCTAATATCACAAAAAGAAGAATTTTATAAAGACTAATATAGATGACATTTGCCCAATCTAAAGAGTTAGAACAAGCCTGAATTTATCCCGTCCAACTTTAGGCACTTGTGCAACCTCAGTCAATTTACTTTAATTTCCTGCTAAATAGTGGTTTTCAGCCTTTTTTGACTTACTAAAGACCACTACAAATTTTCTAGTGGATAGCACATCCCTGGATAAAAATTCAAGTTTGACAATCAGCTTTGTATCCCTAGTAACGTGTCATGGATATTTTAGAAGTAATCTCTCCATCTGGACACAGTAGCTGACCACAGACTGGAAAACTCAGCTTGGCAGTGGGTGTGAGGAGACAGATTATCTAGAGGACAACATACGGATTTAGAAGGGCTGAGCTGTCTCCCAAG
>NW_010521401.1:571-812 GCF_000687285.1 Phaethon lepturus | reverse complement strand
TGATGCCGTTTTCACTATCCTCCCCTTGGATGGAGAAAGTGAATACGTTAACGTAAGCAGTCCTATTTAGGGTCTGAAATGAAGTAAAAGTAATCTCTGCAGTTTTCTCTACCTGGAAGACTTTTTATGGCTTGGAGATAGAGAGTACAGAAATGAAACAGCAGAATATACTGTGGTTTTATCAAAATGTACACTTCCACGCTCTCTAGAAATGGTGATTTTAGTTTTATTGGCAGACACA
>NW_010521401.1:0-538 GCF_000687285.1 Phaethon lepturus | reverse complement strand
TTCCTGCTTTCCTGTTACATAACCTGTTCGTGTTCCAGGAGTTTTTCAAACAAGTAAGGCATTTTTGGATTAAAAACTAACAACCTAAATTAGTAATTTATTTAATAATGTTTGAGGGAATAATTAAATATCTAGAACTGATTACTAAGAAACATATCCTCATCCCTCTAAATACGTTCAGCATTGAGCGTAATACCCCGTGCGCCACTGCCGTTCACTTACACACCACTTCGGGAACTGTCAAGGCTCGCCATCTTCATGGGCATGAGCTGATTTAAGATTAGTGGTGTAAGAATGAAACAAGACTATGCCTCCTTGCAAAATGTTTCTTTCATGAGTTAGGAAGAAAGGCCTCAATGACTGTTCACCTGCAGGGCGCTCGAGGTGCAGGCGGCATGAACAAGCTCTGTGGAGCTTGGGCTGAAGTTACGGGGGACGCCTGCAGAGCCGAGCACCGGGTGCCTCGCCCAGCAGAAACCTCTCAGTTTTGAAGGCCGGCCAGGTCCCGTTGGCCCTGATGAGCGTGCTCTCCACTCGG
>NW_010521400.1:25125-34650 GCF_000687285.1 Phaethon lepturus | reverse complement strand
GGTCTCCCTTTCCCTGCTGGCGGCACTTGACCGCAAAGCGCTTCCACGTTCCCTTCCCGAGCGCCGCAGGCATGGGTGAGAGAACGTACCGGGAGAGACTGACGTCCCGGGCTAAGGACCGGGGCCGGGGGAATATCGGTGCGCGACTGATGCACGTAATGAGTCAGGGGTCTTGACAAAACGGTGCCCTCTGGGCTTGTAGAGCTTGGGGAAGAGATAGCTGAGCCTAGTTAGTAATAAAATGTGGTGAGCTGTATGGCACTACGCTGGGAGGGGTGGCTGTGGACAGAATTGTGCTTTGGAAATGACTCAGATCTCATGGATCCTCGGGATTTTCAGAGGACTTTCTGTTCCAGGGCTCCCCGGATGCTCTCCCCTAGACATGGGTGTGATTGATTGTT
Organism: Phaethon lepturus; assembly: GCF_000687285.1. Classification (NCBI taxonomy): domain Eukaryota; kingdom Metazoa; phylum Chordata; class Aves; order Phaethontiformes; family Phaethontidae; genus Phaethon; species Phaethon lepturus. The sequence goes on along the minus strand of NW_010521400.1, from coordinate 34,249 downwards.
ATCAGATGCAATAACACAGGTAAGGAAGACATCAAAACCGTTCTCTGAACTATACATGTGTCGACCCAGGCACCCAACTCACACACCACTTGTTTGCATCAGCACACTTCCGTCATTGATTTGTTCCAGGTGAGCACAGAGATGCATCTTCAGGACTGCCTGCTGGATGGCTGATTATTAATTACTAGGACTTAGCCCTTTTACCGTCTCATCAATGAAGTCAGAGGGGATTCTTGACAGGGCAGAAAAAATACCTCCTAGTGAGCAGGCAAGAGCTAGAGTGGCAGTGATTGCTCCTGCTGCCTCATCATGGACATACGAGCTTAGTGTATGTGCTCACCATGTGCACAGCATTCGCTTCTTCACGAGTGGTAACGGCGGAAGTGGAGAAGAAGCAGCAAACCCTAACGGAAAGATGCAAAAACCCAGGCATTTTAGCCTGAGGAGTTCCTGTGTTTCCGTGCCAGCAGCAATGGGAGCCAGTGCTGATTACGGCAGGGAACAGTAGCAGAAGTAGACCACACACTCTTCCGAAGTGTCTCTGATCATTAGAACTGGGGAGCAAGAAGAGGAAAAGGGAAAAAGGTGTCACTGGACTTTGAGGGGGACTCAGTCTGCGTCCCAGTTACCCAATCTGGGTAATTGGTATTCCTTTTTTCAAGTTATGTACTGCCAAGTCTCATCAGGCATATAGTGGAATGGAGGAAGATCAAGTAAGCTGTTAATGGGCACTTTTTGTGGATCGCATGTATTACTTCATGGCCCGAGAGAGTATTTGCCTTTATTGACAGGAGAGAGCCATTTCATATTCAGAAAAAGAGCTTTAGAATAGGACTTACATTGTCGCTGGAAAAAATTGTGGACAAGGGAAAATGAAAGCAAGAACTCGGGGATTTCACCTGGTCAAAGTCACTGCCTCTTCATCCTCTTCTGAAGTATAGCATGTTTAGTCATATACAGAGTGGGGGGAACAAGGCTTTCAAACTGGACCATTCTCAAAGATTTTATCTCTGGGTATGTGCATAGTGTGCAGGAGCCTCTCTGTGGTTGCCCTTTGTTCCACCAAAGCCATCGGAAGGGTTTAATGTAAGCCTGGGCACAATTAGTATTTGGCCCTTTGAATGCACCTGTGCCTGGCTGTGGAAGGGATGGAGAAGATGGGGAACAAAAATCAAGGCTGCTAGGAGATCCACTCCGTATCTTGTGTCATAGCTAGGTTTGTATCATCCTCGCTATAATACCCTTTGGTGTATTAAAAATAGGTGTCTTAAAAATGCCTTAAAAACAGATTCCCAGGTAAATCTAGTGTTATATACAAGTCTCTATTATTAAAGACAGAAGAATTATTATGCCCGATTAAATCAACCCTTTGGCAGGTGCAGATGAAAACTTGGGCGGCAGAGAGGACTGGCAAAAAGCCCTGGGAGTTGAGCCTGTTTAAGATAGGCCTCATTAAGCAAAATTTCAAGGTAAGGGAATGATAGCTAAATGTACCTCTTTGCAAAGTTATTACAAATGTTTTTTCTCAAGGACATAGGCAATATGAAATAAATCTTTACAATAATGCTTTCAGATGGTGAAGGACATTTTAAGTATAATAATGCATGAGACCCTTTCCTCAAATACTTTCAGATAATGAAGGACTGTGTAGTCAAGGTTCTGCTGAAAAGGTATTTGTGAAGTTGCAGACCAGTAATTTCTTCTTGTGGGTAGTAGTCTAGTGCATGTAGAAAAGGGAAATACATAGCTCTGCGACGTGCATTTTAAATGGATGCCACAATATCAGGTTGGTGTCAGAATCACAACCTCCATCTCAAATCAGATTTTTGCTTGCCTCTTTTCTGCCAAAGCACTAGCAATAGGAAAGTTTCTGGGGCTGTAACTAGAAATGGATGGACTGAAGACTCTAGAAAGACTTGAGGTTTGGCAGAGAGTTTTAGAATGAAAATAGGTTATCAAAGAGGCCTGACCTGGGAGTACTGGTTGGTGAGGTCATTCTGATGCAGTTTTTTATCTGTCTGTCTGTCTGTCTGTCTGTCTATCTACCTATCTCAATAGCAAAATAAGAATTTCATGTAGCACATTAACTTCGAGATGAATCCTAAATTAAATGGAAACCATGTGCCTTGCTTACAGTCTGGTTAAGCAACAGAGCTGAGAGATGGGTTGTTGTGGCTTGGCACTTTGTAAAGAAGACCTGTATACTAGTAGCATGGTGGTGTGACCTGTTTCTTCTAGGAGTAGGGCAAGAAGGGATCTGGAGGCAAGCTGTGCTCTCCTTCAGCCTTGCTGGTGGAAGTATTGTCTCTCCTCACAGTGTGTGCCTAAAAGCCTGTGCTGCAACCATGTATCCGAGCAGAGTGAGGAGCAGGAGAAGTTACACAAGAGAGGGGAAGGAGGACACTCAGTACTCCTAGAGCAATTTGGCATCATAGCCTTCAACTGGTTCTGAAGTCCTCCAAAGATGCATCCATCCTCCTTTCTCCCCTCGAGGACATCCTCAAGGTGATATAGCGATAATGTTTTGGTAGCAGCATTGTGAAGGCTATTTTAAATCACATATGCAATACTAGCAGGCTGTATGACCTGGTCTCAGGTTTGACTGGGGTTTGGGCAGAGCCCAACTCCCCATGCGATGCAAGGAATGTGTGGCATGGAAAATGCTACTTTAAGAATTTACAGGCAAGTCTGTTAATTAACATTAATATTTCAGTGACTGGAAGGGCTGACTGTGGTCACATTGGCTGATATTTTATCTACTGTAGCTCAGATAATTTCTCTATGTCTTGTTTCTTCTTTAAGTAATTTACCCCAAATCACACTAATTGAGATCAGCATGTCTCCGTCTCCTCAGTTTCAGTGCAGTGTTATATCCAAAACGTATCTTTCTTCCCTGGAGTAAATAAACCCTCCATTGTTCAATGTATAGGGACTTTAAATATGATTTTTAGATAATGATGCTACATAATCCTGGAACATAGACTTAGGCTACAGAGTTCAGATGATGACAAATACATAAATCTATAGACTCATAGTTTTCAACAGTTTTTTCATATAACTTCAGGATTTGTAAAAATGTTTATCATTGGCCTATGTACTTTTGAAAATTCTGCTCCTAATCTTCACAGACAACGAAAACAGCTGTGTGGATTTTGGCAGCAGGAGCCCAAGAGCTAGCCAGCTGAAGAAGAGGTTAGGTAAATGGTGGTAACTAATGAGAAGAAACACAGAGGCCAGGGTATGGAGCAGTTGGTAGGAGCGAGGTAGTAGTGAAGGAAAGATCCAGGATGTGAAAGGTTTAAGTAGGACTGTGGTGTGCCTTACTAAAAGGGAGATGGACAGGTGCTAATGGAGTCAGAGACAAAACCAACTCAGTTTAGGTGTCTAGTACGAGACAGCGTCAAGGATGTTAGATGAGAGGTAGATCACTGGCTGCAGGGCTTTTCCTTGACCCTTACAGGTGTTTAGCTGTGAGGGAACCAGATGCTGACTTGGGGAAATGAGAGTTCTCCTGACTTCTGGCATAAAATCCGTATGCACATCATTTAAAGCAGTATGTTTAGAGTTGGCTAGTTTGTGCTCTATAGCAGCCATGTGAGGACTGATTTTTGGAAGTGAGGGACACCAGTGCCAACAGCACGAATGGCCTGGAGGGCTGCTGTGAATTCTGGGGTGCTAGGAATATGTGACGTGCTTGCTACTGTTTGGATCCCTAAAATTAATTGAATGCTTTAACACATTTGATACTAACATTTTTGCCTTGTTTTCTAGCATATGGATAATAATAATGTATCGAGACAGGTGGTTCTGCCCCTCTGCTCTGGGGAGACCCCACCTGGAGTCCTGCGTCCAGCTCTGGAGCCCTCAGCACAGGAAAGACATGGACCTGTTGGAGAGGGTCCAGAGGAGGGCCACAAAAATGATCAGAGGGCTGGAACACCTCTCCTGTGAGGACAGGATGAGAGAGTTGGGGTTGTTCAGCCTGGAGAAGAGAAGACTCTGGGGAGACCTTCTTGCGGCCTGCCAGTGCTTAATGGGGGCTTAGAAGAAAGACGGGGGCAGACTTTTTAGCAGGGCCTGTAGCGACAGGACGAGGGGTAATGGTTTTAAACTACAAGATGGTAGATTCAGACTAGATCTAAGGAAGAGATTTTTGACAATGAGGGTGGTGAAACACCGGCCCAGGTTGCCCAGAGAGGTGGTAGACGCCCCCCATGCTTGGAACCATTCAAGGCCAGGCTGGACGGGGCTCTGAGCAACCTGGTCTAGTTGAAACTGTCCCTGCTCATTGCAGGGGCGTTGGACTAGATGGCCTTCAAAGGTCCCTTCCAACCCAAACTATTCTATGATTCTGTGATTCTATTAATAACTCATGTACACGGCTGGTCTCCAGTCAGTTATCTTTGTGGAAAGTAGAAGTTTCTGTGTTCACCTTTTTCCTTCTTCACACTGAAGAAGCAGTCTCAGTCATTTGCATTACTTCTGTATTAGTGACCCAGGTCACCTGTGTCTCCTTGCTAAGTTGTGAATGTGACTCTGCAGATAAAGGTAAACTGCGGGGTGGCAATTACTAAATCCAGTAGTTGAAAATATGTGCTTTAGGTTCCAAGAACTCTGAGTTCTTCTGCACTTGTGAAAAATAAAATGTATCTTCAAAGTTTAATAAATGTAGTTATGAGTGATAGCTTTTGTGTTTGTATAACAAGTCTGAAAGCCATCATGGATTGGGGATGCAGACTCGGATTTCCTAATCTGGCAAGGCTACTAGGCAGATTCATTAGTGTTTGTTAAGGATTGTATTAAGAAAACTGTCCTTGAAGGAACTAATAATTTTGATTTGCTGATTTGGAGCTACATATTGAACGAGAAGAATGAAAGGTGTTTTGAAGAACTGACACTGTACTGAGTGATGTAAGGGTTTGGAGGAAGTTAGTATGTCATATAATTAAACAATTTTAAGTAAGGGGAACACTTAAGTTCATACAATCTTACATTTTCTGACTCTTGAATATTTTGACTCTGTGAGTTTAATTCAAGGTCGTTGGTTAGGTTTGCTAAATCCAGTAGCTCAGCAGAGGGGAGGCTGCTGCAGCTCTGTGCCATCAGGTCCAACCAGTAGCGAGGCTGGCCTTATACTCCCAATAGTCCTGCATGCAGACACCTGTATAGAACCCATACATAGACATATACACACAGCTAGTCACACGGACCACCACAGACATGTACTCAGCACTCACAGAAGCACAAATGGCACCAATGGCTTCATCCTGTTCCCCTCGCTGGCTGGCCCATGGTGCTGGATGTCATGCCTGGCTCGTGGGGCTGAGACTTGCCTGTGGTGGCCCAGGGACAGTCTAGGGAGGGATCTCATTTCTCTGATGGCATTATTTGGGTTCCTCCATCCGCCCTTGTGCCCCAGTGCTCCTCCCTGTGTGGGGAAATGGGTCTCTGATGGACTGATGGCTCCTGTGGTGGCCCCTGGAGTACCCAGGGCAGAGCATTATTTAGGTTCCCCCACCTGCTGCAGCTTCTCTGTGCTTCTTGCATGTGTGCAGACACATATCACATAATTTAAGAGCCATCTTTGGCAATCTCACTACTGAATACTGATTTCTCTGATGTGCCAGAAAGACAGTATTAGACATATGCAAAGGATGTGCCTGTTGGAGAAAAGCTGTCTGCACAGAGACTGACTCAGCATTATTTAGGTTCCCCCACCTGCTGCAGCTTCTCTGTGCTTCTTGCATGTGTGCAGACACATATCACATAATTTAAGAGCCATCTTTGGCAATCTCACTACTGAATACTGATTTCTCTGATGTGCCAGAAAGACAGTATTAGACATATGCAAAGGATGTGCCTGTTGGAGAAAAGCTGTCTGCACAGAGACTGACTCCTCTGCCAAGCTGCAGATGGTAATGTAGGGATAGGGAAAAATGTTTCTGTGGTGATACAATTGGCTTTTGCTGAAGGGAGGAGATTCAAATAGGCAATTTAAAAAAAATTATATACCTCTAGGAAACACTCAGAATGCACTAGTAAAGTTCTTGTTATGGGCCTCACAGGTTCCACAAGGCATTTTGAAATAAACAGAGGACTCTCAGGAGCAATCATAAATTGTCCTGTAACAAATATCACTTCTAAATCACAGTTTAATGCCATTTTGGTAACATTGAAAGTAAAGCGTTATGTGACACTAAGTAATGGACACCCATTATTTGTTTAATGAAATTAAATAATACTAATGTTGCAGAATGAGGAGATGAATTTGATTTATTGGAGTGGAAAAATGCTAGCGAAATCACTACAGAGTGGGCATGGTAATGCTTTTTGATTTCTCCATGTGAGTTTATTTTGAGAAATAAATTCATTTCAGAATTACAAGGAGAGAGAAAATGTTATGTTTTTTGAGAATTTTCAATTGTGTGTTTTGGTTAATTTTAAAAATAGTTAAAAGCTACAGAATTTTAAATCTGACGTAATGCTTTTTGATTTCTCCATGTGAGTTTATTTTGAGAAATAAATTCATTTCAGAATTACAAGGAGAGGGAAAATGTTGATTATGTTTTTTGAGAATTTTCAGTTGTGTGTTTTGGTTACTTTTAAAAATAGTTAAAAGCTACAGAATTTAAAATCTGACAAGATCGGCTTATTTTCAAATGAGGAAGTAGTGTCAATTTACTCCTGTGTGAAGTGTGAGTTTATGATTTTTTCCATAAAGCCAACTTTGGGATCTTGTTACCTGACATGTTTATCAAACTTAACATTTCTGAAACCTTTTCCTGGGCATCCTTTACAGATCTTTTTTAGGACTGCATTATTTGTTCCATCCTTCAAACTTGCGTCCTTTCAAATCCTTGTTTCTCATTTCCTTTGCAGCACTTAGAAGCAGTGATAGGAAAGAGGTACATTTGATCTACCATGGGGAAATCTTCTGTCCACTGTAACTACTGATATAATTTCCATAATTTATGTTCCCATATGAATACTCTTAATTTGAAATAATGGGAAGTTTTAAATATATTGATAATTTTATTCCTCATTATTCTTACATACAAAAAGTAAAAATGTCGAAGATAATGCATACCTTGGTCAACAACAGCTGTCCAAGCACAGTTAGATCTCCACATTGTGTGTTTATAGGGTCATTCTCACACATCATGAACCTCATTACACCAGTGGTTCAGACATGAGTGTATCATCAGTCATAGTGTGCATGATCACCTGGTTCTCTATTTCTTCATCAATTCTATTCTTCAGCTGCCTTACAAGGGGGCTGGGGTCTATTGCAAAGAAAAAAGCTAACCTGGTTCTCAGGACTTGCACAAATGCTCAGGATGGTGCCAGTGTCCTAGATAACAGATACCACAGAACGGCTGAGGTAAGGAGGCCCCTCTGAGATCATCTAGTCCAACAACCCACTCAGAGGAGGGTCCTCTACAGCAGGTTGCTCAGGGCTGTCCTATCAGGTTTTGAATAACTCCAAGGATGGACACTCCACAACCTCTCTGGGCAACCTCTTCCAGTGTTCAACCACGCACAGAGTAATTGAGTTTCTTCTTATGTTTAAATGGAATTTCCTGTATTTCAGTTTGTGCTCATTGCTAGCTCCATCCTCTTTACAGTGCCCCATCAGGTACTTGTGCACATCGATAAGATCCTCCTGAGCCTTCTCTTCTACAGGCTAAACAGTCCCAGCTCTTTCAGCTGTTCCTCATATATCAAATGCTTCAGTCCCTTAATCATCTTTGTGGCCCTTTGCTTGCCTGTCTCCAGTATGTCTGTGTCTCTCTCTCGTACTGGGGAGCACAGAATTGGACCCAGATGTGCCTCACCCATGCTGAGCAGAGGGGAAGGATCACCTCCCTCAACCTGCTGGCAATGCTTTTCCTAATACAATCCAGGAGGATGTTGGCCACCTTTGCTGTGAAGTCACACAGCAGGCTCATGGTCAACTTGTTGTTTGCCAGCACCCCCAGGGCCTGCTCTGCCAACATGCTTTCCAGCCACTCAGCCCCAAGCCCATATTAGTGCATGGGGTTATTCCTTCCCCGGGGCAGGACTTGGCATTTCCCTTTGCTGAACTTCATGAGATTCCAGTTGGCCCATTTCTCCAGCCTGTTGAGCTCCCTCCAAATGAAAGCACAACCCTCTGGTGTATCAGCCACTCCTCCCAGTTTTGTACCATCTGCAAACTTCTTGAGAGTGCACTCTTGCCCCATTGCCCAGGCCATTAATGAAGATGTTAACCAGCACTGGCCCCAGTATTGATCCCTGGGGTACACTACTAATGACTGACTGGTCTCCAGCTGGACTTTGTCTTGCTGGTCACAACCCTTTGACACCAGCCATTCAGCCAGTTTTCAATCCACTTCACTGTCTGCTTATGTGTTCCATACTTCATTAGTTTGTGAGAATGTTATGGGAGACAGCATTGAAAAGCTTGCTAGAGAGAAGATAAACAAAATCCACTACTATTCTCTCATCCACCAGGCTAGTCAGTTCACTGTGAAAGGCTATCAGATTGGTCAAGCATGACTTTGTCTTTGTAACAATCTATGCTGAATATTCCTGATCACCTTCTTGTCCCTGAGGCGTCTGGCAAAGTTTTCTGGAAAGATTTGCCCCATCAGCTTCCCAGGGATTGAGCTGAGGCTGACCAACCTGTCATTACCAAGATCATCATTCTTGCTCTTCCTGAAGACAGGAGTGACATTTGCTTTTTTTCCAGTCCTCTGGAGTCTCCCTCCAGTGATCTTTCAAAGATAACCAAGAATGACCTCACAGTGACACTAGCCAGTTCCCTCAGCACTCATGGGTGCATCCCATCAGGGCTCATGGACTTGTGTACGTACGGCTTGTTTAAATGTTCCCTAACTTGATCATCCTCTACTGAGGGTAAGTCTTCCTTGTTTCAGACTTTCCCAAGGCGCTCAGGCCTGGGATTGCTGAAGGCAGTTTTATCTGTAAAAACTGAGGGAAGGAGGCATTGAATATCTTGGTCTTTTCCTTGTCCTTTGTCACCAAGTCTTCTGCCCAATTGAGACATGAATTTGTCCACTAATCCTGACCCATAAGTTCTCAGCTGGCTCCTCATTCATCCCTAAGCAGAGGTCTACATTCC
>NW_010521400.1:0-25094 GCF_000687285.1 Phaethon lepturus | reverse complement strand
TGGCTCCTCATTCTTCCCTAAGCAGAGTCCTCCTTTCCTGCTGCTCTCTCCCCTCCTTGCTGTCCCAGCCTGTCCTTCCTAAAGAGCCTGTAGCCATCCATTGCAGCTCTCCAGTAATGTGAGCTATACCACCTTTTCCCTGTGATCCCAATGAGATGCCCTGCAACAGCACACAGACATCTAATTCTTCCTGTGTCCTCCCCGTGCCATGTATGTTAGTGTATAGGCACTTCAGAGAGTCATCCAGTCATATGGGTTTTCCAGAAGAGGTGTTAGAGCTTCCACACCATGCAGTCATGTAGGCACCTGCTTGTTTGTGTGCATACCCTTGGGGTGGGCTCCCCTCTACCCTGTTTTGTTAATTATCTCCTCTTCACATTACCCTGCTCACCTGTCGCCCCAGTCCACCACTTCCTCACTTGATTGTTGGCTGTGTGCTCCCTCCCTACCATTCCTACTTCAAAGCTCTCCTCACAGGCTGGCCAGCCTATGGGCCTTTGCCCTACTGCAGGTGGATCCCATCTCTTCCTAAGCGGTTCTTGATGCTCAAAGGGGATCCCATGGTTGTATCATCTCTAGAGCTATGCAGTCACTCGTCTGGTATGCTCCAGGTCTCCCCTGGCTGCTGTGGTGCAGGGAACAAAACTGTAGAAAGATAATAAAAATATGAGTTGCACCTTCCTGCCTTTCTAAAATTTCACAGCTTAGAGAAAGAACGATAGGATGCCAAGTCTGAATAACTGTCTTCCCTAACGATAATCTCAATATTGGGATATGAATCTCAATTTTTTGAAGTTTAGGTAGAGCACATATGGCAACTTGCTCTCAAGGCAAAATCATGATCTTCAGCCCTCAGGAAAGCCAGCTGTAAGCTTCTAAGGTTGGAAAATTGAAAATGTTTGGATCCTGGCTAATGGAAAGATGGAGAGAGAGGAGGACACAGGATTTGATTTAAACAGCTGATTAACTTACCCCTGGGGCAGGTCCCCTGTACCACTAAGCATATTTATCTTTGTTGACACCTCTTTTAGTCAGATTTAGGCAGATTCTCAGCCTTGTCTTTTGGCATGCAACAATGAAGTTGTTCCTTTTATCAAAAGTGTGGGTGGGGAGGAGTCCAAAAAGCACAAGCAGTGAGAAGCAGTGACTTCAGTCACAGTTATTCATACATCTTTTCATAGAAATTTTTCAATATCTCATTTCTCAGAATGGGCCTGACTTGGGGAATTACTCCTCCCTGTGCTAGCCAAGATTAGAGTATCTGTTATTCCACTCTTAAGTTTATGCAACTTCAGAAAAAATATATGCCAGGTTACTTTAAACAGCCCCCTAGTGAAAACAGCTTAACTGCAGAAGCTGAAAGCATCATGTTAAAATTAAATATGCAAGTTCCCGCTGGTTATCAAAGTTTGGGTTTTTTTTTGATGGCAGAAACTGTTGCATCCTTAGGTTGTAAGAGCAATATTTTGTTAAATTTCAAGAAGACAACTTAAAATCTAATGCCTGGCAAGGCTTTGGCAAATTTCCTTTCCCTTTTTGATAGTGACATCCTGGTGTTTCATATACTGCACAAGTCATGCTGTATGAAAAAGGATTGCTGCTTCCTTGTGTTATGATGTTTGTACTTTATTGCCTTTTTGCTGCTGTTTGCTCACAAGGGGTAAATACACTGAGACAAGATGAAAGTGCTGAAAAAAGTGTGCAACTGAAGCTGATGGATGACAGCGCAGTGTCAATGTCTTGCCTGAGTCAGAGAGATGTACTCTTTTCCTTCTGAGGAGTACATTTGCAGGTAAGGTATACTTTAAGGGTTAGTTAGATTTAAATATTAGGTGTTCAGCATCCTAATGGATCATGGTGGTAGCATTTCCCATAAAGGGATACTTTGTTTTTTAGGAGCATTCAATGGGAGTTTAATTCTGTGTGTTCTTCTGGAAGGACCTGTGAATGTTTTTAGTGAGCTTTGTTTAGGTTTGTGAGTTCACTCTTTCTTGTCTTCCAAGTCCCTTTGAATACTCCCTTAGTTTCAACACAGTTTACTTAGGAGTTGTAATTTGCCTTAAACGACCACAAATTACACCCTGTCATGGAAAAAAATATCAAATGTCAAGAGGATCTTGGTCAGTGGGATGTCAGCATAGTTTAGGCTCTAAGGTTCAAAATCATGAACCTGTCAGTGGTTCCTTAATCCTGAGGAAATCTGAGATCCATAGACACCTTTAAATTTCTCAGAAACTTCTTGCTTATGCTTAGATGAACTTCAGCCTCTACAAAAGGAGAGTGAGGATTATTTCAGTAAGGGTATGTGCTTTTGGGAGGTTTGTGGGCTTTTGGGAGATTTCTGGTCCTACTGCAAAGATTGTTTATGTATTTTGTATTAAGTGATAATAGGCAAGTTTCTTTTTAGGGGGAAGAGAAGGTCTTTTTATATGATCTAATTATTAGATTATGGATTCACGTGCTTGCTTTCATTGTCTTCATCCACTGAATCTTGAATTTTCTCCTACTGATCAGACAAGTTCTACAGGAATAGCAGACTGCTTTCCAGAGGTTTTCACAGGGTAAAGGAAGGATTTGAACCCACGTCTGTCATTGTTCTGATTACTAGCTGTTGCCTAAAATCAATTCCTTTCAGCTTTATATTCAAAGACAAAACTGTCCTTTTCCTGGCAGGGGTTGGGAGAAGGATCAAGTAAGTGGAGGGCAATACCTTTTGTTACCTCTGAGGCACCAAGAAGGGCAAGCTGTCAGACTCAACTTTGTCCTTGCCATATCGTGTCTGCTAATATAGGGAGTCACGTCCTTGCAGGCAGAGTTTGGAGGCTCTCATTCAGAAGTGCCTAAATCTACTTGCTTGGTGCACAGGGAACCAAGAACCCTGGACTCCATGTTCTTGGTTCGACAGCTAGACCAGCTAGTTAGCTAAGGACACAGTGGTCAATGCTGTGATGGTTAAGTCGGTGTTTTAGAGCTTTATGTATGTGTGAGTCTTACCTCTAAAGCAGTCTTTCTGAATTTTAATAAGTCCTAAAGACAGTATTTTAAATTTAATTCTTAATCAAGTAGTTATGATCTCTTTTTCTTAGCATCACTGGAAAAGTTAAGAACATGTTTTCCAGAGTTATGTTGGGAGGTATTACTTGTGGTTTTGAGATAATTATTGATTTTTAACTTTACATTGACACTTTGCACTCAAATAGCTTCTAATATAAGAAGCCAATGGTAATACCAAATAATCTTTATATATTTATTCACACACACCAGCTTTTTATTTTGATATCAACAGAAATATGCTTGCTGTTAATGTAAAACATAAAAGTAAACTTCCTAGAAGAAGCTTCTGCCATTCAGAAAATCTAAAGGAATAACAGTGTTCCAGAGTGTTCCAGGGGGGAACTGTGTAGACTGTATGAAGCTGGTGGAAGATTTAAAAGGGCTAATAAAAAATTATATTAGATAGACTGTAAATTACTATGAAGAGAAGCAGAGAAGAGATGAATTTTTTGGCTCGTCTTATTGACCTTAAGTCCTAGAAAAATATTTTCTAAGAAATGTGAAGTTTCTTAACTAAGAGTAAATGTTATAGTTTAGGATTTTTTTTGGCTATTATTTTCTTTTTTTTTTTTTCAGGCCCCTTAGAGTATAATATATTAAATGGGGATAAAGAGAGAAAGTCATTGTTGTGCGCTTCACATACCCTGCTCGCTCCCTCATGAAAGCATAAGACAGAGCTGAGACACCACAGGAATGAACCAAAATAAAAATTCAGCGCACCTCCTCACAGCCTTTATCTCTCTGTTCTTCCACATGCAGAGGAAGCACACTTCACCACCATATCTACAGTAATTTATGGGAGATAATTTTAGAAGATCAAATAAATCATGAAAGCAGCACCCTCACAACAGTTCTTGCAAAAGGCACCAATAACAAACCTGAATGGGAGCAATTACCTACAGGCATGCCATGGGCTTTTCTTTTCACAGTAACTGATATTGTAAGGTGAATTAATGTCTCTTTTGTCTTCCCAGTAAATGTCAATTAGTGTAAAAGAAGGTGCTCTGCTTGCCAGCCCATGACAGTAATTGTTGTTTCCTGTTCAATTTGTCTGCTATGGCAATGAATACACAAAATACTCCTGGAAACATTTGTGTGCGCTCTTGCTGTGGGCAGCGTGCCTTGCTTCTTTCAGAACTGTTCTGGAAGACTACCTGTTTTCTGTAGCTGAGCACTACACTTTAAAACCTGCGCTTAACAGAGGTAGACCAGAAAGCAGAAGCAGGGCTAAAGATGAAGCAAAGATAAATAACAGAAAAGGAAGAGACATGCCGGAAAAGCTTGAATTTCATAAAGCGTCTAATGTCAAACTCTGGCTTCTCATACACATCAGATGCAGCCATAGAAACCCCTGTGGATAGGGGTTCAGCCTCCCTCAGGGGGGCTGAACCTCATTTTGGGTCACTGGGTGGTGGGAGCAATTGCCTGGAGATGCAACACAGCTCAATGGTCAAGTCATCAATGGTCAAGTCATCAATGGTCAAGTCATCAGTTTAGCCACAAAGAGTCAGCTTGATCAAAAGGTTTAGATAACGTGACCGCTGAATCACAAACTGTTTCCAAAAAGTAAAGTTACACAATTCTGTTTGGCTACTATGTATCCCTAGATGATAAATATTTTATTCTTACAGTGTTCTTTGGAATAGGAACTGGCACTAAGGTTCACCTCAGGAAGGAAAGCTCCTTAGTTTCTGCATTGGGAATTATTGTCCTTTTGTTCCAGCTAAGTAAGCAGTTAGTTATCCAAAACAAAGTGGAGCAGCTTCAGAAAGAAAGAGCTTTCACTTCCTCTTTTCTCCTCATTTTCCTGAACTATCAGGTACTGTTTAGGCACTGCTGAAAATTGTGTCTAAGTCCTTTTGATCTCATGAGAGAGATGAGCTCAGGCCTTCCAGCTCCCAGGCAGGTGTTTTTGTCCTTGAGGTTCTGGTTAGGATGTATGAGGGAAAAACCTGTCCTGGTTTCAACCAGGATAGAGCTGGTTTTCTTCACAGAAGCTAGTGTGAGACTGTGTTTTGGATTTGGGATGAGAAACTGTTGATAATGTGCTGATGTTTTGCGTTGTGGCTGAGCAGTCAAGGACAGTCCAGCTTCTCGTGCTGGCCTGCTAGCAAGGAGACTGGGGATGCACGGGGAGCTGGGAGGGGACACAGCTGGGACAGCTGACCCAAAGGGACATTCCCCACCATACGATGTCCTGCCCAGTACATAAACTGGAGTTGGCCGGGGGGCAGGAATCGCTGCTCGGGGACGGGCTGTCGATCACCGGGTGGTGAGCAATCACTGTATTGGGCATCACTTGTTCTTGTACATTCTTTTGTTGGTATTATTATTGTCGTTATCATTGTTGTTTCTTTCTCTCTTTCTGTCCTGTTAAACTGTGTTTATCTCAGTCCACGAGTTTTTTTTCTAATTCTCTCCCCCGTCCCACTGCGGGAGGGGGAGTGAGCGAGCGGCTGCGTGGTGCTTAGTTGCCGGCTGGGGCTAAACCATGACAAAAGTGTATGAGGAAAAATGCTTTCTTGCATTTGTCCTTGTCATACCTTTGTCAAATGTTCAGGATTGCATCTTACAAGTATTGTGTCTCTACATAATGCACCGAAGAAAACCACTTAGACTTCTCAACTTTTCTTACCTCAGAAAGCAGAACTATCTTGGGAAGATCTTTCTTTCACCTGTTGCTTGCCAGTTCATGGGCTGAGGAGAGAGGTGAACTGCTGTAACCTCGTTCCCACAGTAATCCATTTTGAATGGTAAACCTGGTGAAAGGAGACATTGCAGGAGGACAAAGAGTTTTCCTGACTAATTTTTGCAGGAGAGATATACCTACTCAGCTTATTTCCTTGAAGCAAGTACAAGAGACAGCTTACAAACAGGTAGTAATCTTTCTTGGTGCCACATGGCATAGGATTGCAGTGGAACATGAAGATGCGTTATTGCATTCAGAGCACCCGCTGTAAGGTAGTTGTGCCGTGAATGCGTGCAAGCATGCATAGACTCTGCTCAGTGAATTATTAAGCCTCTTACCAAATGCATAACAGAGTCAGAAAACTACACAGCTTGTCTGAGTCACAGTTTTCACATTTGTATGTATAACAGGATGAAAGGTTGTAAATACGTCCTGTATTTTTTATGTATTTTTAAGGAACATAAAAACTAAAATTTGAAAGAAACATTTGTTTCTGATTTCTCTGGGTTTTGTTCTGTCTGTCTTCCTTTTCTGTTTTCTGTTTATTTATAAGTAGCCTGTAGTTGCTAAAAAGAGAGCATAGGAGATGATTCATTTCCAAAAAACCACAATAGTAGAAAGAAAACTACTTCAAGTGAAGCTTTCACGCTTGTTGTTATAATAAGCACTTGTAATTTCTCATCAATTAGTGATTGCAAAAGCTAATTCGAAGTAGGAGATGACATATAGGAAGATGACCTTTAATTTGTCACTAAGATTCTGGATGCTAACAGCCACTGCCAGTAGGAAGGTGTCCTGTTGTGGTACACTAACATTTGAAGTGAAATATAGTCTTTTTCTCTCCCCTTCATATTGTAGAAATGATTGCTTATGGAAAGTTCCATAATTTCAGCTGTGTTAGAAAATCTTTTCTCTCTTTGATTTCTCCCTTCTATGAAATACCTGTAATCTGTTAAGTCGAGATCTCTTGTAACCTCTGAAGTGTGACGTTGATGTTGTCATTGCCTGGAAGAATAGAGTGAAGAAGCACGTGCATAAAAATGTACATTTTTATGCCTAAGGTAAATGGGAGTGCATATGGGGAATGCAATGGAAAGTTGAGTGATGGATGACTAAAAACACGGATGTTGTAGTTGCTTTTTTTTTTTAAATGTTTTTATGTATTTGAAGTGCTTGAACTGATAGAATAGCAGTGTCTGTATTAGCCTTATTCTTGCATGTTTTGGGTATGCTACCCTTAGTATCACATTCAAATAGCAAAACTGTTCCTTTTGTGTCTGCCACTATCTTTACATACCATAAATCATTTAATCAGAAAAAATCCTATGAGACTAATCTGGCTTTGATATTACCAGAGTAAGGAAGGTATAATTCCACTGAAATCAGTGGAGTTGCACAGGGCAACAGGAATTTGAGCAAAGACATGTTGTCAGTTATCATTACCTGGGGGAACAGATTCCATCTGGTGTATTGATTTACTTAGACTGCAAGATCTGGGGGGCAAAGGTCTTCCTTTTACTATAACTAACTGTGTGGAGCACCAGGGCAAAGAGTCATGGCAAACGAGGTCACTAGAGCCTTGGTCCCATGGAGTGGGGCTGCCAAGGAGAAAGGAAGCAGCAACAGTGAGTCCGTCACCTACCTGGTGGTGCCTGGAGCCACACCGTCTTGCGCTGCAGTCATGTCAGGGCCCACAGGTTTGGTAGGCTGTACAATAGCCATATTTGATGGTATAGCTACCACACAGCAATAGCAAATGCTGCAGGGGGTGGAGCAGAGAAGCAATTAATGGCACTTTTTTGGCAGAATTGTTACTATACCAGTACTTCAGAAAGAGTTTGGGGGCAGTTGTGTTACTAAAGGATCTGCTGTCCTAATAGGAGAGAAAAATGAATTCCTGACTTATGTGTTCATTAATGATTCAGTAGATCCGATGCAAAAGGAAGCCTTAACCTTCTAGAATAAACTGCTACTGAATTCCTTTTGTTTTATTTCAAAGTAATATGCTGTCATTTCTCACTTCCTGTTGAAGTGTTTATATACTGCCAGATAATTTCTTGGTTCTCTCTTGGAGGCTAGTGCATTTTATTGAGGAGCTCAAACATCCATTACATCTTTTATGTATCTCAGAAGGGTATTATGAAGTTCAATTAACATTTGAGAAGTGTTCTGCAATCCTCAAATGACATGTACAGTGGAAGCACACAAAATGGTTATTACCCATTGAATGCATAATTTTCCATGCATATATACCTTTCATCAAGTTACTCGTGGGTAGAAGTGTTCTTTTCTTGGTTAGAAAGCCACTTGAACTGGTGCAGTGGTACTGGCCAAATATAGCATTAGGAAGTGTGCAGATTTTTTTTGCTCATTAAATTGCTCACAATTGAAAGGAGAGTGACAAATCATTGTTGAAGACTTTATTTATATGAAAATCTTATCAAATTTCAGTCTCACAATTCATAAGAGCCTATGAAGTCAGTGTGAAAATAAGCACAAAGGAAAGGAAGTCTAGAAGGCAGGAACCATGATCCTGACACTCTGAAGATTTCACCTGCCATGCGTGACTGTCTGCAGTGCCCGCACCGCTTCTAAGGTCAAGTAGAGTAAGCATAGTAATTAGAACATGAATTTAGAGTTCAGATCATCATTGTAAATTTGCCCTTTGATATGGCAGATTGTGGGAGGGTGGATTGTCAAAACCTTGAAGTTTCATTAGTTCTGGAATGAATCATTTGCACAGAAGAAAGGCTGGAGTCAGTCTGTCCTCTTTGAATGAATAAAGGCCTTTTATATACAAGTATGGTGAAGCTGGTTTCAGAGCACCCAGTGATTCATGCTTTCCAATAGCCCTCTTGATCAGTCAGGTGGCCCTTCTGATGGAGATCTCAAAAAGCAAGCACCCAGGAGAGCATTGTACCATCAAATGCTATCTGGGGTTAGAGCATAAGCACAAAATAAAACGTAAGCAAATGCATACAGTCCTTCAGCTGTAATACAGAAGAGTTAATTGCAGCTGAGGATCTATCTCTCAGATCAGCAATAACTCAGCAAGCCAGTGAGCTTATATCTTCCCTTCCAGGTCCTGCTAGGAAAGTTTTCCTTTGTGCTTGAGTGTCGTAAGAGTGCAGCAATTCCCACTATCACTTATGGCACCTGCTGTTACTCCAGCTCAGCCATAATGAGATTTCCTTCCTGCCAAGGACTGAAGGAATGTACAAGATTCTCTGTATCTTCTGTATCATCTCTGCCGGATGTACAAGAGGGAGAGAGGACAGAGCTACAGTGGAAAGTACATTGAATTGTGTGTGAGAGGGATTTGTCCCTCCCGAGGAAGCTTCTGTCTCTCTGCTGACTGTGTCCATGCTGGACTGTGTCCATGCTGGGCTATGCTAGACCTCAAAATCCCTAACACAGGTGCCTCTGCTAAGTGCCCAAATGTAATTAAAATGAATGTAGACTTCAATTTCACTAATTCCCATGCAGTAACTTGCCCATGAGAAAATGTCATGTCCTATATTACCCTGGGCTAATGTACCCCAAGGTAGTATATATATGTAATATATTTTGGCTGACTAAAACCATGAGTTTCTCAGGCTGAGGCAACAGAAATTTGACTTAAGTTTATCTATTTCTTTTCTTCCATGGCATTCTAAGACAGGAAAGAACAGCTTTTTTGCTCTATTGGGTGTAAATTGAGGTAGATTTGCTGGAGCCAGTGGACTTGTGTCGTACTATATTATGTTGAATTCATTCCACTTAGTTTTCCTTGTAAGTTTGTGGTATAATAAAGTACCAACTTCTTCCTTTGGGATAGACTCTGATGCTTGTTGTCACAGCCCTGAAGAGGGGAAAAGGATTGCAGGTGAGCTGCAACAACTGAGTGGGGGTGGTTTGAGTCTGTGTGGATTCGAGAAAGGATTGGGGTAGAAAAAATCAGTTGACCTGATGTAACTTGCTGATAAAAGGACTTCTTTGCTACTCCTTGCTTCTCTTTCCACACTCCAGTGCATGTATAAAGAAACTGAACCCTGAACTGGGGCTTTCCCTGTCTGATTCCTTACCTGACAGCTCCGTGCTGGCGGATCTGTCAACATCCACTCAGTTCCCAAGCTGTGCCCTCACTGCGTTGGGTGCCCACTTGTACCACCTGCCTTTTCTGGCAGGTACATTTGGGGTGTGCCAGGGCTGATTCCTTGCTTGGTACATATTGCTCTACATTTTCCTCATCGTTTGTTTTGTGATTTTCTATAAGTAACACTAGCAAATAAACTGAAGTATACTAATCACCATATCTGTCATCAGATTTAGTAGATGATGTGTCTTCACACCACAAATATCACACTATTTTTAACTATTGATTTGAACTTTTGGTGGTGCTATATAAAAATATAAGTAGAGTAGCTTTATGCACTCCTTTATAAGAGTGAAAGTCTGATTTTGTCCCAATGTACTATTAGAACAACCTCATAGCTCCGTTTTAGAGGATTTGCTCATTCCATCTGAGAGATTTGTGTGGCAGAGGGGATGAGGCATCATTACCAGACGTTTCCAGCCATCTTAGGAAATCGATTTGTGCCCTGCAGGCTGGAAGCCATTCACTTTTTAAAAAAGAATTTGCTTGTAATCCCAGAACAGTGTTTAAGGATGTATGGGCATGGGTATTAGCAACGTTCACTTTGTGTGGTGTTCTTTAATATAAAGATGAATCTGTACTTCTATTATTTTAATCTTAACTCCCCACTCTTACAAAACCCATCGAACTTGTGAAGTTTATTTCTAGCATTAAAAGTAGAAGGAAGGGGAAACAAGGGAGAGGAAAAGTGAAGGCCTACCTGTGGAGAGACACACTGTATATAGCACGTGACTTCCTTTGTATGCTTCTCCAGACAGATGAAAAGATCAACTCCTTTGCTTCCCTCTGAAATCTCTCTCTGGAAGGACACTGTAAAAGAAGTCAGGAGTCTATATTCCAGATTGAAATTGGGAGCATCAAAAAATAAGCGACCTATATATTCTGATATAACTAATATATGTCCCAATCAACTCCACAAATGGAGAGCACAAGCTGCCTTCTCTGTCTGACCATAATGCTACTTTCATTTAGAATACCTTCTTCTTATGTCCAAGCAAGGTTTGGATGTAATTTACAGGTCCAGCAGCTAAAAGGAAATTCAGTTTTAAATTGCCTGATAGTGCAAATTTCAATGATTTACTTTTACTTGCACCTTTTCCTGTTTCCTTCTAAAATTCCTTGTTCCTGTATAAATTTCTCAAGCCCATCCAGAATCCCTTTCTGAGACACACAAAGTAGAAATTCATTCTCTCAGAGAAGTCTACAGCTTAAAAAATTTACTTTCATTCCAATTATCTATGAAACCTGACATTTTAAAATTTGCCAAGAAAGAATTTCCAGAAAAAATAATTTCACACAGATCACAGTTTTACTTGCAAAGCATTTTCTTCC
Source organism: Phaethon lepturus (assembly GCF_000687285.1). Lineage (NCBI taxonomy): Eukaryota > Metazoa > Chordata > Aves > Phaethontiformes > Phaethontidae > Phaethon > Phaethon lepturus. Next base: position 13,884 of record NW_010521400.1, on the reverse strand, counting down.
TTTTTTTTTCTTTTTTTCTGTCTATGATTTATATTTGTTAGTCTCATCTGCTCTAATTGTGATTTTAAAATGAAAAGTTGCAATCAAAATCAGTTTGCACCACAGTCATGGCACTCTGTAATGTTTTAGCATTCCCAGAACCTCCAGTTCATATACCAAGATCTTTTGTCTCTTTCTATCACTCTGTCTCTATAAGGTTCACAGTGTTGCTTCTGTGTGTGGAATGGTCTTCCCACTCCACATCATTGTATTACTCCATGTAATGGAGTCCCTGGTGCTTCTCACATTATGTTCAAAGGATTGGAACTACGTGAATCAACGGAATGAACAAAGTCTTCAAGTTTCAGACCTTCTCCAGAGCAGGTCCCAGTATATTCCTTCTCCTCTGTCTTTGAGACCATTAGTACCTTCTCTGTGTCCAAAGGCAGCAGAATATTTAAGTGTTCATTAACAGTTGTCTGCCTAAAAGCTTTGTGAAATGTGGGCTGCCAAACTTGAACTAGAGGCCTCAGTCCTGAACTATTGTCGCCTTTCTCAGTGGCCACTCCAGACAGGGTGAAGTTCAGCTGCTTCAACGTAGACATCTGTTGCCGTTAAAGATATCCTATGTAAGTGTTCTCTTGGCCTCCTGTTGTGTCTTCAGGAAGTCTTGTTTCATTGCAGCCACATGGTGTCCTTAAATAATACAAGAATCCTGTCTTTATGGTTTGTGTAAAGTGAATCATATCAGCAGTTCCAGTGAATTCAGTGTTAGGCAGATGCTGAAGTTAACATATCACCCACTAACATGTTTCAGCAGAACGTAGACCTTTCCTTTGAAGGATTGAAGCTGTGTTTACTTGGGAAAGCCAGAATACCATTTATGGTTCACAAAACCACAGACAGAGTAAGAATATAAAGATGTTAGCCTGAATCCCAACTCTGATAGTGATCAATAGCAGATGTTGTTGGGAACGGGATAGTAGCAGGGCAAGCACGTAGCACGTGCTTCCTCAGATTTTCTTCTGATTTCCACAGGTTTTCACTTGGGGACTTCGCAAGACAAGGAGGCTCTCTTTGCCTTTGCTAAGACACGACTTACTTTTTTTCTTGGAATTTTTCCCATCCCCTTAGAACTTATGTAACCTTTTACCATCCAAGGTATTCAGTAGCATGTGATTTAACAATACATTACGTGAGAAATATGACCTCTTGTTCATTTAGGACCTGGTGCCTGCTAGTTTCTACTGAGATGTTCCAAAAAGAAATTGTAAGCAATCGCTCTCCCGTCACTGTTGCAATGACAGTTATGAATGCTTAGATTTCTTATTCCTCAACCACCTTTTTTTTTTCCTTCTTTCCTCTAGGTGGAAGGCTTTTTGTTATAAATATGGTAATAATGAGCTATAATAGTCCAGAAGGAACTGTTAATGAGCCTCCTCTGGCTCCCATTTGTGATCTTGTATTTTTTTCTATAGACAACTAGGTATAGAATGTGGTAATGCTATTTTCTACTGTCTGAGAACAGCCTACACCTATCTTTATCCTCATATATTAATCAGAAATCCACTGTCAGCTGTAAATAACAGAATTGAATTGTAGGCATTTTGTATTTAGCCCTCTCTTGACTGAAATACATTAACACCCATCTGTATTTAATGTAATATTTCCAAATGTCAGTGTCTTTTCCAGCACCAATCCGTCATGACTGCCAGTAGGCAATATGATTAAGGATGGAGTTCAATGATTTTCTAAGCTATAATACTGTAATATTAGGTATGCAGACATTTTCTACCACAATTTGTATTTCTTCTCTTTCTTATATTCTGATTTTTTTTGGCCACCATTTGGCAGCCACTACATATGCATTCTTAACAGTGACTTGCTGACCTCTAATTGGTTTTCTGATTAATCTGATCTCATGCCATTATCAAATCTGAACTTAAGTAGTTGTCATTGGAAGGATGCCAGCATTTGACCTTTCTGTTTTGGCTCTGGTTTGCATGAGACTAACAGCATCTTTTGTTAAGTCTGTAGCAGCTGGAAAAAGCTTTTTGCAGTACCACAGGGCAGCACTACAGGGCATTCTTCTTGTAATTAATGAAACAGGGAAGAATCTTTCCCTATTCGCTGATTTGGTGCCAGTTATGACTTTACAAACTTCCATGTGTAGCCGGGCAGCACTGCAGATGCAAAAGATCATGTATTTGCTTGCATTGTTTGGCTTTAGAAGTGCTCAGACTAGTCTGTAGAGGCAGGAGGAAGCTCACACCTCTCAGGCCGACTCCTAGGTCTCAGGCTGCACTGCCACCACGTGAGGTCTGCGGGATGGAGGAGTTTCCTGAGTGCGGGCATGCAAACAAGCACCTTGACCATCCAGTTTGCCTCAGCATACTTTGCTCATACATTTAGCACTATCTTTGTCAATAGTTCATGAAGTGGAAATACATTTATCCTGTTCATAATTTTTGCAGGCAGAGAAGTAGCTATGTTCGCCTGCTAAAGCTGCACCTACTCTTTGCTCAACATTGTCCTTTACCGTGTGAAAGTTGAATGAATTTGTGAGGCTGGTCCTCATCTGCTGTTCCATTAAGAAAACTAATGGGACAAGGCATGCAGAGGCAGACAGCCTTGGAGTTATAAAAAATATTTTTGACGAAGAAAACAATGTGTGAAAAGGTAAAAGCAAGCTCTTCCTTTTTTTAGGAAAAAAATGAACGCTTCCTTTTTTAATTTTTCTTTGTCCCTGCCTCACAGCTTGAGGAAAACTGGCTTAGGACTGCTAGTCTTACCTCATTTGGTTTCTCCTCAGGAAGAGAGTGCTGTTTACTGCATGAGCAAAAACCCAGTGATGGATTAATTTTTGGTGTTATTTTAATTGTTCCCATGCTAGGAGGAAAAAATTGAATCTGTAGACATGCTTTATGAATGTTAAGAAAGCTGTGACCTTAGTATATGAATTCCTGATTTGCAATTCAGCCCAAGAGGTATCCATGCATTCACCTTCTATTTAAATTACATGCTTTAGGTTAATTGAAGTCAGGGTTGTATCTAAAAATAAACAAAATTTGCAGTTTCTTCAGGTAGCTGTATTATTTGTGCATTTAAACCAATTCTTCTAGCAGTTCTAACTGTAGCGGTTACTGTCAGATAATATAGGAAATAATACATGACAGCAACTAGGGACAGAATAAGATATAAATAGCAGTGTAGCATATATGAGTAGCTGTCACAAGTGGTTTATGTCAGCATAGCTTTAGTTAAATTGAAAATAAGATGACTGGAAAACTGACATGAGAGAAAGAGTTGAGTTAGGGATTTCTACCACCAAGCAGAACTAGCTTGACCTTAAAGGATGCTTGGACATATATTTTATCTTATTTTTCTGAAATGGTATCCAGTCATTTTATATACATTAAGATGATTTTATATTAGTGATTAAGATAATAAAATAATAGTCCTTTGCCAAGGTGGGGCTCCTCTGACACTGAGGTCATATACATGCTGAGTTTCCCACATGCTCCAGACACCTCCTTGAAACTTTCCTCTGATCTTAGGCAAAATTTTCTGCCTTAACAAGTTAGTTAGCTTTAAATATTGCACTGACTTCTGACTGTTAATAGTTATTGTTTACCTCTCACATTTGTTTTTGCTTTCAGTTGGTATCCACATTAACCACCAATGATACGCATTTTAAATGCTGTTCAGTGCATCATCAAGTAGCTAGAAACAGCTGTAGCGAAGAGAGTCCTTTGAAGGCTGTAATTACATAGCCCTTCTTCCAAATCTGATAGCTACAGATTGTGGTATTACTCTGTGCCTGAAGCTTATTCAGGTAGGCTTCTAGCTTTTAGAGGAAAGGAATATTGTTGGAATTTGCCTCTATTAGCCATTTTAGTAACCTGAATCATCAGAATAATTGATATAATTTTTTGCAGCCAGTATGGTGAGACTTGTTTCAGACTTCCCTGATGGAGTCTGAGTCGAACATGGGACAGAAAGGTTAAAGGAGGAGGCTTGATTTAATTCCAAAGGTGCTATTTCATCTTTTTTATGTGTTTTATATTGTAAAAGCTGAGGTCTTTTTTAAGTGCAAAACCTATGAACATCATAGTAGTAAAAGTGTAAACCTGATCTTTGAGGCGTGCTCTGGAGCTGAGGCAATATAATGGGCCATTGCCCTGCCTGATGCTTTGGGGACTGTTGTGTCACAGGCGAGACGGGATGGCACACTGCCTAGGACATTTCCCTGGACCTGCGGTGGACTGCCTTCCTTGGGGACAGCTAACACTTGCCTAGGGATATCATGGGATCTTCAGCACTGGAGAGTTTTGAAAAAGCTGGAAAGTGGCCCACCCATCATTCATCAACAACTAATCCCTATTAGGGAGGCGTAGATTAGATGACCTTCCATTTTTAGTTTAATAATTTTTTGCTCTATTTAGTCATTCTGAGTAGTGTTTTCCATAAGTTCTGGTTTAATTTTGTTCAAAACTGGAGGTGAAAGTAGAGTGTCTTGACGGCTTTTGTCTCAAATTCTTAATTATCACTTGGGATGCCTTAAGGTTTTATTCTGTGAAGTCAAAAGTACACAGTTAAGAGAAGAATGGGAAGGAAAAGAAAAAGGAGAAGACTCAATATGTAGAATTTTGCTGCTGACAGTTCAGTCCTTGCAAAGATTTCAGTCCAAGGTTTATCTGAGAACAAGATGGACCTGCTTCTGGTGTCAGGGGAAGGAGTTGCCACATGGGCAAAAATTTCAAAAGAGTTAAACGGAACATTGTGACACCTGCAATCTGCTCACTGGTACATGAAAGACAAGTACTGATAGCATGCCCCATGTTTTATGAAATTTTAAACAAGGAACTAACAATATACATCATAGGTCTGACAGCATTTAAACAAACATCAGAAATGAATCAATAAGTAGGCCCAGGTTTGCATTTCTTCTGTGCAAGTAATTCCCTTGGAGGTCAAATTGCTCTCTGCTGACTAACTGAACTGTATGTAGGTATTGACCACTACCAGATTCATTGAGGGCTACTGAGGAAGCTTTCCATGGACTTCATTTTTCTTAGTTTTTTGGTAAAATAAATATAAGGACAGAGTGAGATGCTGAATTTTGGGTAGGTGCAGAGGAAGGTAAAGTGTGTGATGAGCAGAAAGTAAGTGTTCAACATTTACAGTTTCTTTAATGTAGCATAATTTAAAGAACAAAAGAAGGTTATTCTGTGTTTAATTTCTGTAAAACATCCGTACATTCAGTTTTCTTTCGTGATCATGACATACTGAAAATGGAAAAAGGGAGACTTCCATACCACTACAGCTAGCTGCTGTGCATGATTCAGAGATAATACTCTATGGTAGTATATGCATTGCAGAAATATTAGGTTATGGCAAGATCTGTGAAAAGAATGTAGACATCTGAATTAAGACTTCAGGTTGGACTTTGGCAGTGACTTAAACTCCATTTCAGCTATCCCCACTGACAGCTACCTGAGGATATTAAATAAAACAACTAGCATCCAATTGCCACCCGTGAGCTGCAAGCAGTGTGTCAGACAGTATGACATTTCCATTTTGCTGCAAAGTAAAGGAAGTCCATATGAGATGTCACTGAAAGTGTTCCTCTGCCTGTCTAGATTAGGGGTTTGAACTTGTGGACAATTTCAGAGCATGCTGCCCAGATTGCAGGTGATATTGCAGTGACCATTGATTTCTTTCCAAGCAGGTGTCCCCTTGCTAAGCAAGAGTTTCTTGGTTACAACACATATGCAGAGTTCTGAATCATCTGCCATCACTTTCCATTGCCCCCTGAAAAAAAGAATTCATATTTTGCTTCTCCAAGGACTGTTGCTTTATTCTTAGGAAAATATTGTCAGGCCCTTCTGCTACAGTTGTGGTGTTGTTCATAGGAGTTGAGGGTAGTTGTGAAAGAAGGTAAAAAAAAGAAAGGTCTGATCTTTAGCTACATGTTTTTGATGTTCACCTAGAAGATAGCTAGCTTGAGGCTCCTGTCTCAACAGTCTCTTGGGTATTTATGTCAACCAGTCACTGGCTAGAATACACAAACAATTTGTAAACCAGGAGTGTGAACCCAGGGCTCCTCACTTTAATCTGCTCAAACTACTAAGCTACCAGCCACATTCTTGCTAATATTCTATCATCTTGGCTCCCAATTAATCATTAATATTCTTTTCCTAGAGGTTATATTCACTAAGCAATTTACAAACAATAGCAAATAGATAAAAAGGCAAGAGCGGGCTTTCACAATAATAACAGAACATGCAATAAAGAAGACCAGGACTTGCCAATACTATCTAGATGAGATCACTTTCAAAGTGAGAATTTACACCATACAATCAGGTTTTTTATTGAGGTGCTATGAGAGGAACATAATTACTACCCAAGTAACTGTAGATGAGCTGATAACGGTGGTAAAGTTAATCAGAATTTCAGACTCTCTGAAATAACACAGTATTATATGCAGTGTTGTACTGTAGTCCATGAAAAAAATGTTTGCTAACCTTACTGTATATCAACTGTATGTTAACTGTAGAAAGTATGTTAATACTATTGGAACTGATGAAATGCTTTCTCTTAACTTTTGGTCTAAATACCTCACAAAAGACTATATTTAAAACACTATACCAACACAAGGTGAGTAATAGTTGCTGACCATTAAAACCCATAGGTAAATAGACTGATTAAGATCTGTGGGTAGTGAGAAATGGATGCACAGAGAAGTAGATTTACTCCACAGAATCGTAAGGCTGGAAGGGACTTTGGGAACATAGTTCAATCCCCAGCCCTAAGACAGAACTTACTATGCAAAATATACTTCTGACAGATATTTATCTATCCTTTTCTAAAATGTCCAGTGGTGGGATGCCTTGCCTGAGGCCATGTGGAATGTCCACAATAGAGCAGAGGGTAGATGTAGGGATTTCTAATATTCCAGTCTTCAAACAGATCCACTATCTTATTTCTCCAGAAGAGTGTTATATTTTAAATAGCTGTGCAGAATAGCAGAATGGGTGAAATCCTTCATAATCAACCATTTTGTTCTAGCAGCTGTAAATAATTAAAATAGAAGCCCTAGGTAGAGTAAGATTAATTCCAACTTTCTCTAGTTTCAGAGAAAATAAACTGAATCTGTCCCATTGATACATCTTACAGAACGACATTTCAGGTAGGGGGAAATGGTGCATGAGAAGTAGAAATTTACTGATGATGGAGTAAATTATTTATATATGAGTACTGAAATTTATTGAAGATACAAAGCTGGGCCCAGCACACACACAAAAAAGTAGAATATCATAATGAGGATTTTTGTGGACACTGAAGGTTCTAGTACTAGAAATAGGATACAATTTAATTATACAAAATACAGTGTCATGAATTAAGGGACTAATAAAGCAGGTTTCTATGACAATCTTGGTATTCATCAGTTGGAAGCTTACAGAGGGAAAGAAAGACCCAGCTATACCACTTGGTCATGGGGTGACTATGGATTGAAAATGTCCTGCATTAACAAAACCCAACTGCCGTTCTGTAAAGTCTCAGATAAGTATTAGCAGTACAGATGGGAAACATTCAATCCTTTTAAAAGGCACTGTGGAATTGCTCCAAAACATCATGTTCAAATCAGTTGCTTTCTTCAGGAAAGAAGACCTCACAAATCCCTGCTGAGAGGGACTGCTAGGGTGAGAAGGAGGGGAAGAGAAGACACTTTATGAGAAGACATTAAAAGAGGTTAGCTCATTTAAACTGGAAAAATGCAAGCTGTGAGAGAGTATGATTGCTGTCTGAAAATGCATGGGGGACAGACTGCTGAAGAGGAAATAACTAGGGTTGAGTAAATGGCTAGAAAAGCCAGCAGCCATGAATTAACCATTAGTTGGCTCAATACTGTGAGAAGGTTTCTGGTCTGAACAAGGCTCTGGAAACATTTTCCAAGAGCAGTAAAGGGACTGAAATACTAACTAGTGTCAGGATTGCAGCTCCACCAGTTTGTGAAAGGGGTCTGTGGTATAACAGCTGGTGCTAATAGGAGACTGGAACTGTTGGCTGGAAAGTCTGTAACTTCTCCATATTCTTAGGACCACCTAAGTATTCTGCCAGGAATAATACTTCATTTGATTCTGGAGAATCCAGGCCAAAACTCTAGCTAACCTCAAATTTGTTCGCAGTGTAGGTGTAAACAAGGTGTTGCAGTGCAAAGCAGCAGGGAGCACACCTGGGCACAGCCTTGACTACTCCTGCCCTCAGAAAGGGATACAGGGAGGAAAACAGAAACACAGAGAAGAGAGACAGGAAGGGGAGAAAGGCAAAGTCTGGGACAATGGAGCTTCTTGCAGGCAGCGCTGAACAAAAGCACGAGTGTGATGCCAACTCTCTCCTTCCTCATCAGCTCTGTCCCTCTCCCTCACCAGCAGCCAGCCTAGCTTTCCAGGGCTCTGGCACGGGCAAAGGACGTATTCAAGCTATGACCATTGGTTGCTACCCTGTTGCTTTAGTGAACTCCTTACATCCCCTCTGCCAAGCCATTCCATCCTGCCTGTAAGCCACTGCAGTCAGAGTCAGACGACCATGCCTGCCTAGCTGGCCCAGAGAAAACTGGTTGTGATGGCTTGGTACAACCAGCAACCCTCCAGTGCCTTTTTCTCTTCTCCATGAGACATACCAAGTCCTGATAGCATATGACCACCTCTCAAGTGCTGCCAATATAATATTAGATTGAATCTCCTAGAAATTACCCCCCTGCTTTTCATCCCTTCATCCCTGACAACGTGGTTTTCAAATGTGAGGAAGAGCTGTGTGACTCTGATAGGGCTGAAATCTGTCCCTTGTAGCAGATATCTAATCATGGTAGATGCTGGTTCTTGTTCAACTTAAACTGCAATCCAGATTTCCTGATATGCCACATCTCCAAATTAGATATTGTCTTACATTTCTCATGGGTGAAATAAAGATCTTTTCAGAATAAAGCTGTCAAAGAAAGTAAGCTTTATTAGCAGTAGCAAAAATGAAAAGCGAGCTGCCTTGAGTGTATGCAAGACATAAAGCTCCATGAATATAGATAAAAGGACAGTTTTTATGCAATGACAGCCCTAGATCAAGAAACTGAAACAGATAAGGTTGATAAACATACAGAAAACAAATAAATGCATATCAGGCTGCTTGATAGTAAGATAACATTAATTTTACCTTGTGTAAACCAGCATGATTAAAGAAAATAAAATATTCAAAAAAGGCTAGTAAATGCTGAAAATAATGTAGAATAGTGAGATATTTTGTGTAGATACACTTTGTCTTATTTATTTTTTTTTAACAAAGGCCTGTCTCAATTTGCTTCAAATTCTTTCACCAAGTAAGAGTAGTATGAATAGGTTCAAGCTCTTTTGATTCACCCACAGGCAAAAACTTCATTTAAGTAGAGTCCAGGTTGAAAATATATCTCAATGTTTAAGTTGAAATATGCTTAAATATATTTACAGGCTGTTGCAATTAATTACTCCCAAACCACAAGTAACAAATTAAGAGAACGTATTATTAGATAGGTGAATCTAAACATTATAAGGCATAAGAACAAGTGTTTGAGTGAGCTAGGAACTATAATATTCCCTTTCAGAACCTTTCCAAACTCTCACCTGGCTTAAAGGCTGCAATCCTGCTCACTAAATAGTTCAGATATTGCCTCCACTTTTTCTTCATTTATAGCTGAAATGACTTCCTTTGGGAGAAATCTTAACTTTCCTTGTAGTGAAATTGTGCAAAGGCTACAAGATTGCATTTGGGTAATTTTAATGTTTATTGATCTAAATTCATTGACACTATACTAATACTTAAATCTCATACTGTTTTATCTCCTGACTCCTTGGTGGCCTTTCTGTAAGAGAATATTAAGGCAAGGAATGTTGGTAGAGATCTGGGGGAGGCGGTGGGAAAAGATTGGGTTTGTACCCCCAGCTTATTTTGTGGACATGTTCTCACAGTTTGCAAAGAGAGGTTTTAGCACTGTGTTGAAGACAGGAAGGATAAGAACTGTAAGTTGCAATGAAAAGCCAAAGTGTGTTTATACCCTGCAGTGGGATGCTCGCTGAGAGGACTCGTCACGTTTGTTTTAAACTACCTCGGGTATACCTTGGGTATGGGAGCCTGCAGCTGTGGGAGCAGCGTAGGGCAACTACTGTGCTATTCCTTGTTATCTCTGGCCTGGGAGGATGGCCTTGGGTTATCCCAATGATCTTCTCAGCAGCGTTCCCACGCCAGGGTGTGAAGTTGGCTCAGAACCCAGAGCCCAGAGGGGCTTTCACATCGTTGGGTTGCAGTGGAGAGATACCTCTTACCCCCTGAAAATCATTTACACCAGCAGAAAGACAAGAGAGCGGAGAGACATGCTAGTATTTTTGCTCAAAATGTGTTCTTTTCTGTTAGCGTTTCTTCCTACCTTCAATACTTCTCATTCCCTTGTAAAGGGAATTCCAAGGCCCACTGAAGTCCATTGCAGGATTTCCACTGGCCTGTGTGGATTTTGGACCAGATTCTAGCATGTGGTTTATCCTCCTCTGCGCTACAAGTGGTCAAGCATAAGTTATGCCATGTCTCAAGCTGACCCACTTTGTATTCAAATCAAATTTTCTCAAAGTGGATAAAAGACAAAATTTTGCTAAGTACTTTAAAAGATCTGAATGCATTTTACAAACAATGAATTTAGCACAGCTAGAAGCAGTTATGATGAATGCTCTGCTTTTACCTTGTATGCTCATGAGTTTGTGCTTGAACAGTGCCCTCTTGAAGATTTTTAGCAACCTGATTATGCCCAACATGTACTACCTTACCATCATATAACTTACCCCACCAACACTTGGTTCATTGTGAGCTACAAAGTATGTAGTGTTAGATCCCCAGCTGTCATAAATCAGCATCCTCAGGTGACATTTGTTGCAAAAGACAGCCTTATGCCAACTGTCAAGGTAGTATCTATGAGAAATCAATTAACGATGCTAAGTGGCCCAGTAAGATCAGTATTTCTATGGGTAGCAACAGATCACAGACCATATGCTGATTTTGCAACTTGAGCAACAATATGTTTAGGGTTATAAAATGCTTCAAATAGGTATATGGGTCAGAGGCAGATCTACTTTTGATTCATTGGCCTCTGAGGAGGAAGCACTGAAAAACACTTTAACTTCCAGTGTGGCATGGGAAAATATCTTCAGTGTAAAGGCAGATTTATCAAAGTGAGAGAAGGCAATGGTTGTCAGGAGGTAAATTCATTGGTACTGAAGATCCTGACTCGACCTCAGAGTATGTGGCTCTGGTGAGACTCTGACTGGAGTGTCTCATCTGAGCAGTGGAGCTGACTGTGGTAAACAGGGGAGCAGCCAACTGATGAAAAGCAGTAACAGACCATTAATTTTTTAACAATGTAGTTCCATAAATATGCTTTTTGTTGTAGGAAACTGTCTATACCTCAGGTGGCTGTCTAGAAAATGAAGTAGTTTGAGGAAAAATGTTGTCATATAATCAAGGAGAGCTGTCAAAACCACTTGGCAAACAAACACACAAAGTACTTGGTGCCAGAAATATTTATACATTATTCTTATGGGAAAAAAAAAATGCTGAGTGCATTTGAGTGTCTAGCACAAGTTGCCACACAAGTATTGTGAAGCAGGAGGGATGGGATGTAAAGAGCTCATAAACAGTGCTCTGAAACTGTGTTTCCCTGTCATTAAGAAAAACAGAATAATGTGTCTCTCATTTTTGGTCAATCTGATCCATTTTAAAGCAAAGTTCTTTGTAAATATTTTATGAGTTTCTTGGTCTCATTTCTAGCGTGGCTAATCATCTCCATTGCCCTCGAACTCCACCACCACCAGGAGTACACTTGCTGGGATTTCCATTCACTCATTGTTTCCTAGAAAGCCATGAGCTGAATGGAGGCCAAGAAGCAACTATAGATCAGGATTTCCTTGATTGCCTAATCTACAACTTCTTATATGCAGAATCAAAATTTCTTGTTGATTCCCACCTTTTTGTGTATGATTTTTCTATTACATTTTTTCTCTTCTTCCTTCTGGCTTTGCCCTCCAGCTAGAAAATATCCAAAATTGAACCCAGGGTGACTGGTCTGAGAGGTTGAATATAATGACTGACCAGCTGGATGGGCTGCAAGTCTCCTGAAAGGAGCATCAGGGTGAGCCAGCCAAGAGTTTCTTAGCAATAGGGGCATGATGTCAGGGTTCAGACCCAGCTTGCGGGGTGCCAGCTGCTCCCGGCATGCTTCAGACACGGAGTGGAAAGTTGCGAAGGGGCACTTCAGTTTCCTCTTTTGCCATTTATCTTCCTGTCTCCTTTTGTTTTGTTTGAAGAAGAAAGAGCAAATGGAATAACCGAGGTGAGATCTATGGCCTTATCCCCATTGTCTCCTTTGCCTAAGGAGGGAGACTTTCAGCCAACAAATTTCCTCGCGAGGTGTTTTTCTTCCTATAAAAAACAGAGAGGAGGAGAGGGGAAGTAAAGGAATCGCTTGTCATTTCCTCACTTACTACTGATTTAAAGTTTACTCACTTGCATAGTTTGACAAGCAAAAATAGGTACCTGACAAGCAAGTTGAAGCATAAGTTAGTCTGAACGCTGCGGTGGTGGAAGGCCCTATGGCTCCTCCCCACGGGGAGAGGCAGGGCGCGGGCAGGCTGCGGGGGCGAGGACGGCCGGTGTTGGGCTGCCGGCCCTCAGGCAGTGGTGCCCGCAGGCTCACCGGCCCCCAGGCAGGTTCCTGCCGCCCTGGCAGCCTCGATGGGTCGGGGGGCCCGGGCCCTGCAGCTGTGATTTTGGACCCAACAGGCTGCAACTGCAGCCCGGCCTCCATGCCTCCGCCTCCACGGAGCACCTGCGCAGGAGCCTCTGCCTTCCGAAATCCTACAAACCCAGCAAAGCCGGGGCTTAAAATTCAGCTTCCTCTGAACAAGCTGCTGCCTTTCAGGTTTCAGGACATTTTCTAAGCCTGATGTAGTACTCTGCTGCATGTCAGAAGTCTAAAAGAAAAGAAAACAGCTGCAAACTATGGTTAAAGCCACGATCTTTTCTCAGTGACGTTACCTGAAGTCACACTGAAGTCCTCAGGCCTTCGTAAGTTTTAGCCTGATGCAGGATTTGCCCATCTCGTTATATTTTCATTTCCACATTTGTTCCAGCAGTATGAAAAAATAAACAGTCTCAGAGAATGAAAAGGGTGGTGGGTGGAGAACAGTGCATTTAGTGAAGCTGAAGAGTTCACTTATTGCCATGGAAATGTTCACATCCTAGCAACAGCTTATTGATAGCAAGATGACATGGAAAGACAAGAGCTGATACCTTTTGACTTATGGGAAAACAATCTATCCTGTTTTTTTACCTCTTTACCTCCTTTTCTTTTCCAAAAGAACATAGTGGTTTAACATAAAAATCACCAACCAACATTTTTTTCTTAATTGTTTGTGCTTTTGTTTTGAAACATTACTTGCTAAGAAAAGTTGATAAGAGTTGTAGTATTATCATCATTGGCTATATGGCCAGAAAAAATATTAAAACGCAACAAAGAAACACAAATGCATTAAACTATTTTTTTTTGTCTTTAGACATTTGGTAAGATATTTTTGGATTAACTGAAAACATCTAGAAGGTCAATGCGCCATTTTCTGTCCGTCATTGCACTTTCCAGAATGTTCATTGCAGCTGACATCACTGAGATGTTGCTCAGCAGGATGCAGAGTGGAATTGGTTGCGGTACGGCCTGTGTTCCACACGATGCCTGGGGAGTGCGTGTGCTGGGAAGTACTGAAAAGCTTTCCTTATTTGTGTGAGGTTAGGGTGGGTATCACAGAATCGTAAATCATAGAATCATAGAATAGTTTGGGT
>NW_010521399.1:0-3588 GCF_000687285.1 Phaethon lepturus | reverse complement strand
AGAGGTAGAGGTAGGGGTCATGGAGGTAGTAGAGGGGGCTATTGTGAAACCTCTCTAAAAATTAATTGATGTGCCTATTGTAAACAGGAGGGTCATTTGAAGGGAGAATGTCCTTAGGTTTTGAGTGATTAGGAAAAAAGCACAGAGGGAGCTGCTAGGGAAATGGCAGAGATTAGATTAGACTGAAGGGGACCCGAGGAATCTATTAAAGTTTCCCCAGCCAATCCTCTGGTTCCAGTTAAGCTGGGGAATGAAATAATAGATTTTCTGATTGATAGTGGGGCCATCCATTCTGTAGTGACTAGTTGTAAGGGACCATGAAGCAAGACTAAGATAAGCGTTGTTGGTGCAAAAGGGAAAAGAACTTTAAGACCATTTTTGCAGCCTATGGAGCTCTCAATTGGGAATACCAAATTAACACATAAATTCCTCTATATGCCAGAATGCCCTTTGCCATTGCTTGGACAAGATTTACTTTGTAAGTTAAACGCACAACTAATGTTCTCTGAAGATTCTGTCCAGCTTCCTCCAGAGAGTGCGTGGAAAGCCCAGATATATTTGTTAACTGAGAAGAATCACGCGGAAGAAGGAGGCATTCCAGATGAAGTATTAGACGCAGTGATACCTTTGGTATGGGCTTTGGGAACGCCAGGATGAGCAAAAAACGTGACACTGGTAAAGATCAAGCTAAAACCAGGATCCCAGTCGGTAAGAAAGAAACAACACCCTATTAAATTGGAAGCTCGGAGGGGACTGGAGCCTATAATCAATTCCTTTGTGTGGTGTGCTAGCTTTGTGGAATACCACCTAGCACCCATATCTGCGCAAATATGCTATAAATAAAATACCTCTGCTCTGTGTGTATATTGGCGTGTTGCACAACAGGTATATGATCCCACTTTTGGGACAACATCTCTGGCAGGTAAAAATGCAGTGTTAACAGTAGGCTGCATATTAGCTATCAGCAATAAGCCTGAGCTGAACCTGGAACAGAGCTGAACTTCCCCACAACTGATAAATACTGAGGTTTAGTGTGGGGTGTAGCTTGTTTGCTTACTGTGAAAGATATCAGGCACAACACATAGATCCAAATCTGAGATAAAAATATTCTCTGCTTTTGAGTGATCATAAATTGCATTTTGTTTTGGGCCCTTTTCTGTTAACATTAAGATTCTGAAGCAGTTCCCTTTTAGTGTTCAGTGTTGGATCTCCCTAAGTGAGTAAAATTTCTATGGTATTCTGTAACAGTGAATTTTTCTGGATGGAATTGTGCCTTCTTTATTTTTTTAACAAGCCTGAAAACCATAGGTCCAACAAAATCCAAGTGTTTCTCCTGTTTTCATATCCATACCTTCAAAAATGAAGATATATTTGAGGCAAAAAGATATTTTCCCCTAAATCTTTTTCTGAGGTTTGCACATTTAGGCTAACTGAGCTGAGCTGTATCTTTGGGATGAAAGGGGAGCCAGGTGAGACAAATCTAATGCTTGTATACTTTCAGCTTCATTACAAACTTTTTTAGAGCTCTAATAACTTTCACTGATCCCTTTTACCAACTACAGCTCTCTTAAAAACAACTAAGTTAGGACCTTTAAAGTACAAGGAGCAATTACCATTTCAAATATAACTGCACTTTATAAATATACACATGACAAACTTTATCCGATACATTTCATTCTTCAAGTTTATTTTAATTAATATCTACATTTGCTTTCCCCTTGCCCCCATTTATGACTTCAGTGATCATTACAAGATGCTCTCTGCACTCTTTGTACCATTAGACTGAACACAATCTTTAACTGCGAGTATCATGCCCCTGTTTATGGAATTTTTCAGATTTTGCCCACGGTCCTGGACATTTCTAGACAGGCCTTGCTTTTTGTTGATCGTAAACAAACTTTCTGCTACCTTGCAGCGCTGGGGATCAAATCAACACCCTGAAAATCAGCAGTCCTTCCTCAAGTGCTAAGTAGAGCCTTTATGCAAACTGAATAACTCTAATGGTGAGGATATCCTCAATGACCTAACTCCTACTTGTGGATTGAAAATTAGGCCTAAGAAGGCCAATTGACAGATAATGCCACTACACTGAGGCTTGTGTACAAACTGAAAGGTTGAAGTGCACCCTTTCAGCAGCAGCATTCATTCCCAGCAGGGCCGCTCTCCTCTCTGCAGCTTACACCCATGGCGGCACTGGCACTGGGGGCTCTTGCCTTTGCACCCGGGCGGCCAACACGCAGACAGGGCTGCCTGGAGTGTCCCCTTTGTCACCGAAATCGGGAATAAACCTCATAACACCAATGTAGTGTTAAAAGGCAGGCATTCTTTATTCACGGCGCCGGGAACACGGGGGATAGCTCCTCCCAAAATCGTGTTCGTTCAATCAGTCTAAGAAACATTCTTTTATAGATACACAAATACATATTCATTATCCTCTATACAATGATTGGTTAAAAATTCTTCACCTAACATGTAAATAACTATGCATGCTCACTATAACTTTCTAAGAATTTACTTCCTTGGTCTTTTGGGTCGGAGGGTTTCTTGAGTGGGTGGTCTCTGAGTCGGTGGTCGCGATGTCCCCCTGCCGGAATTACCTTTTCTCTAAGTTCACTTAAACTTGGCAATACCAAATGGTCCTTCACGGACCGTTAACACAAACACAATTATTCATTTCAAAGTCTTTGTTTCAAGACAGAAAAATTGCCTTCACTATGTTATACTACACCATTCAGACTAGTTACACTGTTCTCTATTTGCTATCAAAGAACGAGACATACTACTCTTAATTCTGATTTTATATGATTACAATGTTGCATACTGATTAGATCCTTGATGTTTAAATCAAGATGGAAAGGGTTGGGTGGACTTCTGAGCAGCATTGCTGGTGCATAACGTTCTTATGGTTACATCTATATAACCTTATTATAATTCCCACCACCTCGGTTACACCTTCACCAACACGTCCCAGGCAGCTGCGCCTGGCAGAGCTGGGCTCCCGACAGATGACAGGCAACTCAAATCAGTCCAAGGAGGTTTAAAGAAAAAAAAAAGTGAGCGAGCAACATGTCATCTCACACTGTGCTGTGGTCATTTTAGCTGAACTGTGAAGCACAGCTCTTTTGAATGCAGAAAGTTCCTCTGATAACCCTGTCAAAGAATGATACGGGAGGACGAGGTATGTCTCAGAAATGTGCACTTTTAAGTTTTTCTCCCTGTTTTAACTCTTGGTAGCTGCTGCAGTCTAGGATTGCCTGTGTGCAAAACATAGATTTATCACAAATAAGGGTTCACCTATCTCCAGGGGAAAAGGCATCCAAGTTCATGCTTTCAGAGTCACTCAGGGTCTTAGGTGTCTTTGGGTTTTGTTACCACAAAAGGACATATGCTAACTATCAGCGCGTGCTGAGCACCCTTTTTCTGAAAACAGCTCACTATTAAATGTCTGATGTTGGGCATCTGAAGTCATGCTGAAAAATCTATAAATTCAGTTAAACCTGAGTAGCAAAAATTGATGTCACTGAGGTAGACAGGCTACATCTGTACTATTATTTTGGTATCACACAGAATCACAGAATCACAGAATCA
>NW_010521398.1:6687-40782 GCF_000687285.1 Phaethon lepturus | reverse complement strand
CGCGCTCTCAGCGCTCTTTAAAAGCTTTTCTCTCATATAAATTGCCATCGTCCACCCCGGAGCCTTGCCCCGAGGCCTGTGTTTCAGCCGCGGAAGGAAGTAAAAGCCTGTCCCTCCCGACTGGCCGTGTGTCTGTCCGCTGTCCCAGCCTGCTGTTAGCCACGTCAGTCCGAAAGCAAGCAAAGCCTGCTCGCCTCGGGGTTTTAAAGCACAGCATTGCAAGTATTCACTGAGAACAAGGGATTCTGTTTTACCAGATGTACATACGTTTAAGGCATTCTAATTTAGCAGGATTTTTATGGCAGGGGGGGTCCATGGGCACTAGCAGAAAGCATGTAAACTGCCTCGGGAAATGGTGACTCCTTGATGATATAAAACATTGTTTCACAGATAATGCTAATCTGGTGAGATGGAAGTGGTAAGAAAATTGCAAAATAAGGCAAGGAATCTTGCAGCTCTGTGTGCTATGGAATAGCTTGTGGGAAAGAGCCAAAGGAGAAAATTAATGCAAATATTCCAGTTTTCAGTGGTAATGGGTTTCTTTGTTGTGCTCTGTTGAAGGAGGTAGTGTGGTAACAGAGTTTCATTAAACAGTGGTATGGAGTGAGCCTGTAGGGAAGAGTGGGAAATCTTGCTGTTGATCCAGAAATGCATGCCAATATAGTAACTGTAATTGATAAAGGGGATAATCTTGTCTTGTTCCCATTTCCATATTGCCTTATTCTGTGATCACAGAACAGTTTGGGTTGGAAGGGACCTTTAAAGATTCACCACTCCAACCCTCCTGCCATGGGCAGGGATATCTGTCATTACATCAGGCTGCACAAAGCCCCATCCAGCCTGGCTGTGGACACTTCCAGGGATGGAGCATCCACAGCTACTCAGGAAATCATAGTCACCGAGCTGTGTTTTTGTTGTAATTTGTTGTCAGTCAGGGAATACTCTGAATTTTTAAACTTTCTTCCCACCTTTTCCCTAGACTGACTGTATTTTCTGTCACGGAAAGAGTCCTGGCGAGTGTGAAATAGTTTTTCTGATCCAGTTGCATGTGATCTGATTTGGCTCTCACACCTGGGTTTCTAAACAGGTATTTTAAGAGCAATGCAAGTCTCAAGTTGTCTGGGCATCCTAGAGAAACTAATTGAAAAAACTATAGAACAAGTATAGGTTGGAAGATTCTGGATATTGAATGGGTTCTCTAGTTAATTCCAAGTAATACGGTACTTGACATACTCAGTTATGTCTTTAGCAGCACAGTGTCACGATTTGGAAGGTAGCCCTGATATTTAAAAATCTCATATAACTGAAGAATAAATATTTTATTAGTCTGTAAGGTAAGTTGGTTTCAGAGGTCTGACTTCATAAACATTTGTGCTGTAGTTATCAAACGGTGCATATACCAGAAAAAGAGTCACTAATGTGACCAAAATTATGATCTCTTAAATTTTTTTGAAAAAGGTCATGATATTTTTGTAATTTTTAAAGTGCTTTTCTTAAAGTCTGAATCCCAGCTGCTGTGAGATTATTCACATCAAAGGTCCATCTGTCGCAGTGTATGTTCAGCTTTGTCTTACTGCAGATCTCTAGGACAGACAGTAAGAAATGGGCAAGCATAGGCGATACTTTCATTAAATATTGTCCTAACCTCCCAGAAATTTGAGGCTTGGGGGCTTCTTGAAACAGAGGGATTTAACCACCCCATCAGTGTTTGTGGTTTGTTTTTTTTTCCTGTTTGCCACTGCTTGTCCGGCATCAGGAGTTCCTTCTCTTCATTTTTAAGCTATCTTTTAATTTCATTTGATGCCTCTGTAATGCATATGTTGTAAGAGACAGTGAAAGTCATTCCTTTTTTACCTTCTCCTGTGCCATTTATGTTCTAAGATACCTCCCTGTCATAGTTTCCTGTCCAGACTGAACAGCTGTTCCTTGTATAAAAGCTGCTCTACATTTCATAATCTTTATTGTCCTTCTCTGAACCTTTGCCAGTGCTTCTGTTCTCTTTTTGAGGAGGGACAAAACCTGTGTTTAGTGTTGAAGATGCATACTACCCACTTAGGCAGTGACATAAAGGTATGGTGTCTCATCAGCACTCTTGACTTCAGTGGTGTACGTAGGTAGTACTTCACTGCAGATCTATTATTAAGTTCTCACTTGTACCAAGTCTTCTCCCAGTCAGATCTTCCTTCTGCTGTGCTCACCACTTGTGAGTTCCTAGTGTGAATCTGGAGTCTGGTATCCGTGGTTGTCTTGGAGTAGGTAGATCTTAGTGGCGTTCAGAATGCCAGGCACAGGAGAAAGCCCCAATTCAGGTTATAAATACGAAAAGGGAGAACTGGATTGGAAATCTTTGAAGAAAAAAAAGCCCTTTAACCTTTATTTTTGTTTTTAAACAAAGTTATTTTGTTGATGCATATTAAATGAAAGCACAGCTTTCTTCATACTGAAGAATTGGGTTGTTTTTTCGTGCTCTGTGATGGATTGACGGCACTGAATATGTACCATGTACATATGAACCTGAATATGAACCATATAGCAGGTTCCTGTTCTATTCTAAAAAGTACTTCTAAGTAAAAGAAGCTGAAAATTGAGGTACTGAAAAATGATTTGATTTTATAGCTGATAACTGACTTCTGTTAATTTAGTCTTTGTCTTTTGACAGGCAAGTCCATGAAGTCCAGTCTTACATGGGGCGCCTGGAGACTTCAGACAAAGAGTCAGTACACTGTAAGTAATTAAGTAGTGAGAAAAGTCCTACTCCAGTACTCATCTGATTTAGCTTGCATCTTAACCTTGTATGCTTTATTATTGAACTTACAATTTACAGTCATTATTGGAATGAATTTGTCTCTTCAGTCATTGTGATCAACTGGTCAGAGACATCACCAATTTGGAATGCATTAAAATTATTTTATCATTTGACTTGAATAAGGTGATGTTTTGTATTGAAGGACAGAGTGGAAAAGACAGAACAAGAATTTACTTCAAGTCATTTTCCTGTTGTAATTCTTTAATTGACAAGTACTGCTTACAGTGGATGCTTCTTCAGTGTCTTGATAAAGGAATGCCAGATATTTTTTGGTGCTGTTAGATGTTTTGGAACTCATTTCAGGGTATGAGGAAGACCTATGGAGGCCTTCAACATAAACAGATTAAAAAAACCCCACACTGATGTGGACAGAACTGCAAATTCAGGACATCACCAGGCTAGTTTGTTAGAAGCTCGGAAGCTGAGAAATGTAACTGTATTTTCTGCCCTGTTATTTTGCTGTTCCTTAAGCATCCACTGACTGTCAGTCTTCCCCAAAAGATGCTTAGTCCAGTTTCTGGGGAAAATGGTGTTCTCTGGTGTGCAGGAATTTAAGCAGGATGATTCTAATAGTTCTTGTTTGTATCAGAGTCAGAACCTGTAATTCCATCTGCTTATGAGAAATACGTAGAACAACTAGGTCTGAAATTGCTTCAGTAAATTTGGACTATAACCCTGTGCTAATAGAATGACTGTAATAAAATGCAACGATATATTGTGGCAGGACTTTTTACCCCAGTGCAGAATTGGCAAATGAATTTTGAACCTGTGTTTGAAGGCTTAATTCCTGTATGAGTAATTGCTAATGAGCTTCATCAGGAGCTTCTGAAGTGAAAGGACACTGCATTTATACATATGTTGACTGACCTCTGTTACCCTAAATACGTTTGTGAAGCATGACTTTGCTGTAGAAAGGGCTGTGATAACTTTGCCTATCAAAAAAGAACTACTTGTCTACTGGTTCTGTTTTTTGTGGTGGTTGTACTACTCTTAATACAATGCCAGACTTCACAGACTGCTGTTCACTGTCTGTGATTTTGGAACCTCTTGAAAAATAGCATAATTTGCCATCTTGCCTGTGCTACTTGAGATAGTATTATGCACCATATTACATAATCAATCATAATCAATAAATTAATGTACTGTTTTTATATATATGTATGTAAAGATACAGATATGTGCTCTAGATATTAGTGTGTATTTCAGAATTTATGGGGAAAAGGACTATCTTTTGGTTGAAGAGCAGGAATAGGAGCCAGGAAATGAAACTTTCTGTTGCAGATTTCCTTTTCTAACTTTGGGGAAATAATCCCTTCTTAGCTCAGAAAAGCATAAGATGACCAAGATAGTATTACTGTTGTTTGGACTAGCAAAAGCTGATGTAATTGTCTGCTCTCCTGATTGCTTTTCTGTTAGGTTTAGCAGTTCTAAATGATGGAGAGATGAATTAGAATGGTGTGGTTGATTTGTGTCTACATATATGAATTGGTTGTTCTTTGATTGTGTCAGATCAAAGGGCAAAGAAAAGGGGTTGTATGTGCTGTTTACTTTCCTGGGTTCTGCTGAATGCAGTTTTCTGGAAAGTCCTGAGATACTGTGGAGTAATTAGCAGTTGGTTAATAATGTATACTTCTTTAGCCTAAATAAGAACAAACAGTCCCTGTAGGATTTGGTGATTATTTATACGATGTCTGACCATGGCACTCTGAGACTTCGGGACCATCCTCATGGATGCATGGATGTGACCGTGCTTCTGTCCTGTAATAACCAGTCTGTGGATGTGCTCTGGAGGGTGTGTACCCACAGCCTTACAGCTCACCTTCTTTAAAGACAAGAATGTCAGGTGATTAATAGCGCTCCTGTCTTTCACCCTTCTCTGCAATTCTTTAAGTTGTGAAATGCAGGATTGTGACATGGTTAGAAAATGTGGTTGTCAAATGAGGAAGGGGATTGTGGCTTGTACCCAGTTTTGCTGTACAATGACTACAGTAACTGAAAACATATGATTCTCTTTCCCCAGTTGTATGTTTCCCACCTCATTATAGTACAAGTATATGAGTCTGCATTGTGCACTATTTCCCTTATGCTAATTCTACGTGATTATCAGAAGCAATTGCAATGTAAATGATTACAGAGGCAATTATTTTGAGGCCTTGTTTTCCCACTTGCAAGGGCTTCCCAGCCCTGTTTTGGCCATGTTTTTCTGAGCTCTTTGTCCAATCTGCCAATTCCTATGAACTCTTAATCCTTCCGATGCTCTGTCAGTCTCTCCTGCTATAGGTACGGATGGCATATATTAACTCTGTGTTAACAGTTTTCAGATGTTTAAATTGCCATTGTTGCAAGAATCATCTTGTGTGAGCAAATCCTGCCGAGGGAACGGGAAGGGGCTGCAGGGAGATTGTGGGAACTTTAAATCCTAATATATGGAGCGGACAGGGGAAGGGGCTCAGATATCTTGAAAGAGCAGGGACTTTCCTAGCCCCCTTCTCAGAGGAGGAGGAGAAGGCAAGAGTCTGAAATTATTCAGTTGAAGAAGTGGCTTTTCATGATACGTATAGTTCTCTCTTACCTGATTTTTTGTTGTTGTCGTTGTCCAGTAAGGATTTGCATCTGTCGGGTTTTAAATCCTGGTTTGAGTGCTTTTGAGCTTTAACCTTCAATCAGATTGCACTTCTTTAATTCAAATAAAATCACATTTTTATTTCCTTGCAGTAGTAGAAAATGAGATTCAGGCAAGAATAGACAATATATTCAGCAACTTGGAGCGTCTGGAAATTTTGTCCAGCAAAGAACCTCCCAATAAGCGACAGAATGCTAAACTGTAAGTTCACCTTCTTTGCTGTAATAGTATATGTAGTCTTTGTAATTATTTTCATAAATTTATTGAAGCCCTTTGCCCTTTGATTTGAGTGAAACCTTTATGCTTTGCATAACTTATCTCTGTGCTCTACAGTAGCAAAATTGAGGCACGGAGGCAAAATCACTTTCCTGCATTTAACCACAGACTGGTGGTGGAGCTGGATTCATGGCTCTGTTCTGAAATGAGCAGAACATGGCACTTGGATGCTTAAAAACATTTCTACTCTATATGGCATTTGCTTTCAATGGCATTTGTGGAGGTAAGGAGTAAAATTATTTCAGTTGGTGTCATTTTCTCTGGACCATTTTCCAAGCTGTTGGTGACTAAAGTAAGGAAATTTCTAAAGTGAGCACTGGTTTGAGCAGGAGGTTGGACCAGAGGCCTCAGGACTTACTGTTCTAATTTATTCTGTGACTCTACTATTAATGCTTAGTCACAAAATGCCTTTGTAGATACTAGGGTTGGATTTCATGTCACCTGTGTTATAGAGGTCAGTATCTGAAATAGTCATCTAGGCTTTCTTAATAGTAATCAAACACTTAATCAGAGACAATGGACTTCTGGACATTATTTGTTTTAGCCTTATGGAGATGTCTTCTGTACTGCCCACTGACTTTTAAGCCCCTTTTAATAAAATCTCAAATTTAAGAACATGGTGCTAATTAATGAAACTTGAAAGCTTAATCTTTTATGTGAATGGGATTAATAAAATAGAAACTGTACAAATCCTATCATCTTTCCAAATCTGTGTTAAATGAGAAATATATATATAACACTCCTGAACAGACTAGTCATGGGCTAGGATATCCAAGACAGCTCAGGAATTCTGCTTCACATTCTGTTGTTAGTCCCCAGTTAAATAATCACCTGTTCAGTAGAAAAATGAGGCACAGAAGATCAAAGTCAGGAATATAGGCCTAACATTGAATGCTCTTTTTATCTTCTAGATAAGTAGAACTCATCATTCTTTATTATTCGTCACTGTTAATTTATAATGCTCCATTGTTCATATAAAAACACCAGAAAAGAATGGTATTTTTATCCCTGGGAATGTCTTCGTGTTGTTGGTCCTTTCTAGGCGAGTTGACCAGCTGAAGTATGATGTTCAGCATCTGCAGACAGCTCTGAGGAACTTTCAACATCGCCGTTACATCCGGGAGCAGCAGGAGCGACAAAGAGAGGAGTTGCTTGCACGTACATTCACTACTAATGTAAATATTCTTCATCTTAGATGTCTCTGTTCTAGATGCTGTAGTCTTTCAGAGAAGTTTCAGGCAGATGTAGGCATCACTCTATTAGATTGCTGCTGTGAGATGTAAATGGAATAAAGATAGAAAAGAGCAACAATATGTGTTGAAGAAGTACAACTCTCTCATGAGGAAAAGTTTGCGTATTAGGAGGCAGTAGTAAAAGACTCCAGAAACTGCTGCTCCTATTTTATCCAGTGCAGTTCTACCTGACTTTATATAGCAGTTTCAAAGGGGTGAATGAGATAGGTACCACAGTACACATTTTACTTGGGTTTGTGTCACATGTTTTTGTCAAATCCTGAGATCTGTAAAATGTTTTGCTATTATACACCCTGCTGTCAGTAGATGTCAGCAGGCTTGAATTTGTCTAAATACAAATCACACGGCTGGGGAAAAAAACCTTGCTTTTTACCTATAAATGTTTCAAAAGTTTTTTATTACAGGAATGTGTTTCCACCTGTTCTTGTTAATTTTTAGTTCCTCCACTGGGAGGAATTTTCTTCTGAATAATGTAGGTTTGCTTTCAGATTTCACTTTTCTGTAACTCAAAAGCTAGTCTCTTTTTTTGGTTTGTTTTGTTGGTTTTTGTTTCTTTGGGTTTTGTTTGTTTTTTGTGTTTTTTTTTTTGTTAAAGGCATATAACCTACCATTCTTTTTCTGTGTTGTCCTTCACTGTTAGGACAAGGAAGAGTGAACACGAGCGGTCCTATTTTCTTGAGATTTGGGAGTTTCAATGCACTTTTCCAAGCCAGAGATGAAGATGACATTTAGCATTTTGTTGGCTATTTTGAAATTATAAACAAGACTTGCAAGGAACATTTGAAACTGATTTATTTTCAAAACACTGTGGTGTTCCTCTGCGGATATGGAGAAATTTTCCTATAGGAAAACTTTTTATTCAGAAATAAAACATGTGTAAGTGGAACAGTTCTGAAGAGCAGTAGGAGGCTTGCAAATGCAAAATAAATGGTGAATTGTTTTTTTTCTTCTTTAGATGTTGAAAGGTATCTCAAGATTAAAAAAAGCACGAATATTTTCTATTTCTTTTAACTCATTACAAAAATGTGACTTTGAAAGTAGGACGACCCTTTAATAGGAGAATGATTTATATGTCAGTTTTTGGCCTATCTGTTTTGGTTAGAAGTTTACACAGTTTCTATTTATATATTACCCTATTCTATTAAATAGAAATGTCAGCTGAGCATGTAAGCATCCTGAATAAATCAGTCACATAGGTAGCAGTTTTTGAAAGCTGTAGCATTTCTGAACATTTTGCTTAATTCGAAGATAAATGTGGTCTTTATCTTTAAAGCCTTCCCTTGTACCATTCTGGAGAAAACCACTAACAGAAAATGAAACATATGATACCATCCAGTCTCCCTGTGAGAAGGGTCAAAAATCTACTTTGATATTTTTCTTGCTGCCTTGTGATGTATTAAAAAACCCTATAAGCTCCTCGTATAGGAAATGGAATCCCCGCTGATTTGAAGTTTAATAAATATCTGAAAAAATAGCCATTCAGATGCAAATCCAAGTGCTTCTGCTCTGCAGACTCATGTAAGACAAGGCACTTGTTTCAACCGTAGTGCTTCATTAACATTTGATCAGAGAGATGTTTTTGCTGTCACGACTTCTTCATCCAGTAACTTTGACCCTGCAACTGCTAACAGCTCTGCCGTTCATTCTTCCTTCTTTTACAGTAAACAGAACACCCACCTAGGCAGTACAACACCTAACACTGGACTGTACATGTCATTCCCATGTTAACATTTTTTACAATAATCATCTGAGTCTACTCAGAGAAAGTTTGGTACTGTTACATGCGTGTAACCTGCAGCTGACAGTCAGATGCAGGGTATTAACCATCTTCTGCAGAATGAATTCTGCATTTTGGTAGTTCTTGTTCTGGGTATGTGGAAGCAGGTAAGCCAGTGTTTCCACACTTGCCTCTTACCAATATCATGATTCCTGTTCATAAAACAGTGTGGGACTGATGAGCTGTTATCTGGACTCTCTTGCTGGAATAGTGTCCAGAGAAGTTTAAACTGGAAGTCTTAGAAAGACAAAAATGATCACATCCTCTGACCTGTTGTGCAACCCAGGTTACAGAATTTTATCCAGTTATTTCCATTTCAAGATTCATAGTTTCTAGTTGAGGTAATGCATCTTTTCTGGAAAAATGTAAACTTTTTTATTTTTTTTAAATAAGGCCATGGGTGTTGAGTGAGTCAGACTTTCAGGGAACTAGGTTCATGTCTGTTTGCTCTCACTATCAGAAATTTGCACCATGTTGTAAATTTATAGAATGTCATTTCCCAGATACTGTGTTTTGCAGGTGTCTTGTCACTTAGAAATGTGTTATTAAGTCTTTCAAAAGTCTTTCACTTGCAATGATCAAATGACTCCTTGTTAAACACCTTCTGTTAGTTTTGATGTTCTCTCTTGTAATACCCTTTCCTACATTTAAGATAAACTCAGATTATAAAAAATTCTCCAGTTTTAATGTGACATTTTATCCTTCGAGATCTAATTGCAGTTGAACAGCTGATCAGCTTTGCCTTTTGGCTTGCTTCCTGTAGGCTTCTCTAAATTACTTTTTTCACTCAAATATTAATGTTGTATTTAATATCCTTATGAAAAAAAAATTATGTTTAAAACATAATCCTTCAAGTCCTGTCAAGTTTTTGCCGCATTTGTTTCTGCATGTTTTTTCTGGATCTAACTGTTTGGGCAGTATGAGTGAGCAGGCAAGGTAACCAAGACCCTGCATTTCCCCTACAGGACTCTGACACCACCATACCGATCGACGAAACATTACAGTTTAATGAATCCCTCCAGAATGCCCATCGTGGCATGGACGATCTTATTGGCAGTGGGACCAACATCCTTCAGGGTCTGAGGGACCAGAGAGTGACATTAAAGGTGGGGGCATCATCTTTTACCAAAAAGACCCCACGTTTTTCTGTGTTTATGATGACCAGGCTAAGTAAAAGAAATACATGAGTTTGTTTCAGTACACTGCTTCAAGCTGAGAATGCTGTGAAAGGCCCAAACTCTATTTTAACTCAACCTGAAATCTTTACATTTTATCATCAGGAACATCTGTTAAGCTCTTTTTGTGGCTGGGTGGCCTAGCAGTCTTCACCTGCATGGTAGTTAGTAGCTGTAGTGCTGAATGTTATGTTTTGTTCCCTTCTGGGTTTTTTTTTTGTTTGTTTGGTTTTTTTTTTGTTTGTTTGTTTGGGGTTTTTTTGTTCAAGTGAAGAAAGGGAAGTAATGGCTAGCTTGGAAGATAGATGTTGATTCAGATGAACATCGCTCAGGCAACCACTGAAAAAGCTGTTGTGAAGTACTTGTGTTTAAGATAAGTAATAGAGATAATACTCTCTCAGGTCTAATGCACCTCAGCAATATATCCTTCCCTGAATACTGTTAATGACAGCTATATTTCTTAATGTATCTTAATAATAAATATTTGCCTTTTATTTTAAAGATTGTTGAAAGTGATGTGAAATGTTAAGCAGATAGCTCAAAGATACAAAAAGCTTTTTCATAAGAAGTGTGTGTTAGGGGAGAGCTGGATTTCTGAAAAATTTGGGGAAATCCCTATCTCTGTTGTATTCATCTTCTGATGGGGATAGCTATTGTTGTCTGTTTTGTGATATTGCTTTGTTTTGGGATATATCTGCCAGAGGATTTAGGCATTTTTTTTAGGCTAACACAAATCCCTACATTTGGTCAGATGCATCACACCTTAAGCTCCATGGATTGCAGACTAGGGTTTCACTGACTATAAAGGCAGCCTAGCCAGCTTGCGTACAGATAGCTGAACTGTGTACATTTGCGTTTTGCTGGAGCAACTTCTAGTGCCTTTGGTACCCATGTCCTAGGAGTTACCAGAGCTGGGTGTCTTCACAGGGTAGAGTTGCTAGGGGCTTATTTTCATCCTAGTACCTGTTGCAATTGACAAGCCTACTTCCTCCTCATCAGAGAGGTCCAGGCTGGCTGGTATTCCCAAAGCACTGGACAGGACCACTGCAGGGTGTAATGACAGAGGACGTTTGTCCTTTGTGTTTAGCACTGGATGGCTTTGGAGACTGGTAACAGTGGCTTGGGGCATCCGATCAGTAAAGTGCACGAGTGTGCCTGTGCTTCACACAGGGACTTTGAGGTTGTCGATTCTATGAGATGGTAAGTCACTGATTCAAGGTAATCTCTGATGAGTGACTGAAGCACTTGGCGTCTGGGGGGGTTCCTGAGAAGAAAGTGCATACATCAGAAGTCAGGAGAACTTAACCACGGTTGGTAAATATGATAAAGGAACATTTGCAGTACCTGCTGCCTCAAAGAGATTGAGAGGAAATACTATTTCTTGTTGTACTCAACAGTCCTGTCTTGCTGCTTTTTGCTAGTTAGATTGCAGTAATGTCCCTGGCTTCCTACTAGGTCATGATGGGCCTTTTGCAAACATAAGCACGTCTTGCCTCAGCTGCCAACTTGTGGCAAGTCAAGCATACTTCAGGTCAGAACTGCAATAGTAAAGTTAGTGTGTCTCTGCCCACTGCTACAGATAGTCTGTTCTTTTGGGAGCATCATGTTCTTATGTTTTCAGGGGGATATTTCTTCTCACTCCTTGAGGAAAGATCTGTTCATAGTTGTCATGGTTTAGCCCCAGCCGGCAACTAAGCACCACACAGCCGCTCGCTCACTCCCCCCTCCCTCAATGGGATGGGGGAGAGAATTGGGAAAAATCTTGTGGGTTGAGATAAAAACAGTTAATAGGACAGCAAGAGAGAAGGAGACAACAATGATAACAACAATAATAATAATACCGACAATAATAATAATACCGACAAAGGAATGTACAAGAATGAGTGATGTTTATACAGCAATTGCTCACCATGTGGTGATTGATAGCCCGTCCCCAAGCAGCAATTTCCATCCCCCGACTAACTCCAGTTTATGTACTGGGCATGACGCCATATGGCGAATATCCCTTTGGCCAGCCTGGGTCAGCTGTCCCAGCTGTGTCCCCTCACAGCTTCCTGTGCACCCCCAGCCTTCTTGCTAGCAGGCCAGCACAAGAAGCTGGACTGTCCTTGACTACTTAGCAACAGCTCATGACATCAGCACATTATCAACATTTTCTCATCCAAATCTCAGTCCAAAACATAGCCTCACACTAGCTTCTGTGAAGAAAACCAGCTCTATCCTGGCTGAAACCAGGACAATAGTAATTTCCCCTTAGCTTTTCTTACACTATCAAAGACTTTGTTGCCTGTTTACAAATCTGGGAGAAGCAGCTAGCATAGAGACAACTTCAGAAGCTAAATTTGGAAGCATGTTAATCTAGAACTTCTTAGGTATTGAATATAAATAGAGACAGCTATGAACAAAGTATTCCCAAATTATCGCAAGGCTTTAATTGTGCTAGTTATACTATTCTACTGTTCCACAGACTGCAAGAATTAGAGTGTCTTCACTTTTCTATTGTTTGCTTTTATTTTAAACTTCATATTTTGGTTTCTCCAAGCAAACTTTTATTTTGTTCTGAAGTAGCTTGAAAAGATTGTTCCAGAGACAGGGAAAAATGCTGAACTTTAAAGTGTAGTATCCAGAGTTTTAAAGTCAGGTGTATGAAATGAAGGAGAAAAATGTGATTATGTTTTACCAGCTGAGATGTAACTTGATTTCAGAAAAGGGCCTAAATACCTACACAGCCTTCTACAGAAGAAACTGGTTACCTAATTTGGTATTGCAAATCTGTATATTTTATGGATTGAGAAACTGTTTGTGCATGTATGTCTAATATAGTTGATATAAATTCTGTTCTGAGAGCTCTTCTGATACGAAGTCAGGTTGCTATTCAAAACAACTCCAAATTTTCATCTTTTTATTCTTTTGAGACCAAAGATGGTCACAATGGACTGTGAGAACAGAAACTGGAGAGTTTTTATTTTAAAACATGGTAGGTGAGCATTGTGATGGGAATCTGTGCTATTGACCTTGCTCAGAGAAGAAATAACATAAGTCTTACAGCTTTCAGAAGCAGGGTGTTCTGTTAAGGACTTGGACCCAGAAGTCAGTTTGAGAAACTAGGTCCATTATCGTCACCATGGTGTGACAAGGCTGCTCTCTAGCAGTACCCATCTTTGTGCACATGTAGGTGCGACGGAGGCTGGTCTTGGCTAATGTCCCTGACTGTGTGCTGTGAGCTGAGCAGTGGTGCTCAGTGCAGCATCTCTGCCCGCCCATTGGTATGTTACCCATTTGTCTAGCTTATCTAAAGGGTGCTTCTCACCTACCTGTACCATTGTGACTTTGCAGCCACGTGTTCTCTCCCTTCTTCCCAGAGGCGATGATACCCACCTCTGAACTGTGCCCAGAGTACATCTTTGTGCCTGTATTACGTACAGTTTCCTTTGACCGTTGCCCTGAAATAAACTAGGAGTGTTCCTGTTGCACTGCAGTAGTGATGCCCCCATGTCATTTCCTGGTACCCCTGGTTCTGCAGCTCACTGTGTTTATTTGTTCTGTGCTTACTGCTGATGTGGTAACTGGTGGGATCCACATTCTTAATACCCACTGCTTCAGCAGTGAAACAAAACTGAGGTGTGGGCCTGCCTGCAGTATACCTGCTAGCAGTCTTTGTTCAGCGGGGGACAGACTTTTTAGCAGGGCCTGTCGCGATAGGACAAGGGGTGACAGTTCTAAACTAAAAGAGGGTAGATTTAGACTAGATACACGGAAGAAATTTTTCACAATGAAGGTGGTGAAACTCTAGCCCAGGTTGCCCAGAGAGGTGGTAGATGCCCCATCCCTGGAAACATTCCAGAGAGGGCTGGACAGGCCTCTGAGCAACCTGGTCTCGCGGAAGATGTCCCTGCTCACTGCAGGGGGGTTGGACTAGATGACCTCTAAAGGTCCCTTCCAACCCAAACCATTCTATGATTCAGTGCTTTTCTCCAGAAGGATTTCTTGAAATTGCATTAATTACATTTTTATATGCCTCTTCATTGCACTCTACCTTTGCACTTGCCTTACAAGTTTCTGGACCTCCTTTTCAACCTCTTGTTGGTACGAACTGCCCTTTAGCAGGAGGGAAGTTCTGTGAGAAAGGTTGTGTAATCAAGAAGCTTCAAGCTTCTTAATAGACTGCATGTCTGACAAAGGACCAGAAGAACCTTTAACAACACCTCCATAGGAAGCGCATTTTCTCCGAGCCACTCTTTATGATGTCTCTGTCTGGACAGATTGTTTTGTATCTTTAACCACATTCCTGTTCATATATTAATTAGTCTTATAATCCAGCTATTTCCAGGGTCCTGTGGCCATCTCCTCTTAAACTGTAGGGATTGTTGGCTGATTAGAATTCATCGCTTGCCACCTGTGATGAAATATTCTTGGACTGTGGACTAAGAAGTGTTGGACCACGACGTTAATTGTTTCTTTGCTGTCTTTTTATTCTTAGGGTACTCATAAGAAGATCCTGGATGTTGCTAACATTTTGGGCTTATCCAATACAGTAATGCGGCTGATTGAGAAGCGAGCCTTTCAAGATAAATACTTCATGATTGGGGGAATGATTTTGACTTGTGTAATTATGTTTCTTGTCGTGCGTTATCTGACATGAGCTACTGGACTATTGCCAGAGGAGATTGTCTTTTGGAGCAAGATGGACTGTCCTCCAAACTGTACTTTCCTCTGAGTGCTCCTTTGGATGACCCCCTCCTGTGAACTTCAGAGTTTACAAATCACACTCAGACAAATGTCACGTGGAAAGCACATAAGAAAACAAATTTCTCTGGGGACGCTGTAGTTGAGAATGGCCCTGTAAAAATACCTGTTGCCTTTACTGATCTCACTTTATTGTCTGCAGTTTTAATAATCTGGCTAAATAAGAGGCAGAAGTGAAAATTTTGCCCAGCTGTGCTGCAAGGTAGGAGTCTCCTTTTGGGTAGATAGGGATAACAGGATGCAAAGGCAGAGCATAACAAGTAGTGAGCCTTTCCTGTGCTAGGTAGGAGAGACCCTGATCACTGTATTTTGCCATGAAAGAATGCCACTGAGGAGAATTCTGCATTTTTGTGGGCATGCTCCTGCAAAGTGTGCAAAAAGAGGCAGGAAATGCAGGGTTCCCATCTGCAAACTCACCATTTGGAGGGAGTTGGATTTGTGGTGAAGGGTCTTAAAGCACAGTTATAACCTCAGCTAACTTTTTTGCTTATGCATACAGTATTAAGCAGCACAGATCTTCCTGATTTAGTCTGAAATGGTTCTCATCTTATCTGAGGTATGTTTTGGTACCTTTTCATGCCCCGCTGCTTCCCAGGGGAAGCTGAATGCTGTATTTCTGCCTGCTTTGAGTCAGATGCACATCAGGCCTGTGTCATCTCACTGTGCCTAGTACCAAATCCAGCCTCCAAAAACGGTAAGACTAGCATTTTTAGTGCTAGTGCACATCATGTTTTGGTGAGTTGTATTCATTTTCTGAGGTGGTCGGTTGGAGTATTGTGCTCTGTAGCTGCTGTTTTTTTGAATTGAAGCAGGTAAGTCCTCACTGTCCTCAAATTCAGATTTGTGATTTTTATTTTCATAGAGCTGAAATGGGTGCTCTCTGCTGTTCTTTACAGTCAGAATAACAGTGGGATCAGGACAACAAACCTTTCACTTAAAATCAGTTGTCAAGAGTTTCCTGAAGTTACGTGCCTTGGGATGGTAAACATCCCTCATCCTTCGGAAGGTTGTTCTTTGCGTTATCCATCATACCTGCAAAATTACTGTGAAAGACATTCTTATACTTGTAGCCAACTTAGATGTATGTCCTTGGTTGTAGATATCTAGCCACATTTAAACATTCATAGTTATGAAATGCCTCGTTGTTTAAATATGGTACTTCTTTCCCTGCAGACTGGGAGGGCTCTGTTAGAATGTCCATCCTCAAATTTTGGGCATCATCCATTTCAGTCAGCCTTCAGATACATTCCCATCCCAATTCTTGTGCAAGTCTGGAGCATTTCCAGGTGTCTGACAGTGGCACAGCAGTGTCATATTCAGATGATGTGGCATAATGCTGGCAATTCCTTCTTTCTTTTTTCTGTCTGGAATGGTTGTGGGTCTTTTAATTAGTAACAGATTATGAGTTCTGCATTCTATCTTTGCTGCAATAAGCTTTGCTTTTATTAGTAGCCTGTTGTAGACTTGAAGAAATTGTATTAATAATGGTAAAAAATGAATTTCGGTTAAGATGGGCATGTGAAACGGTCAGCTTCGTACTTGGAACCCAGGGCAAGGGAAGAGTCAGCAGCTGGAGTGCTAGCTGGCTGCACCACAGACACAAACGTGGAGGCCAAGATACCATCAGCACCAAGATAATGCTAAGGGATGGGTCAGCAGAAGAAAGCAGGAGAGCCTCAGTACTTGTTGAGTATCCGGTGTGCTGCATGCCTTCTGGCTCTCTGTTTTGTGCTTCTCAATGTGTTTGATGCTTCTCAAGTGTTTTGTGCTCTTCATGTTCCTCAGTCTGCTAGGCTTTCCCAAGGAAACACATTAGCAGACCAAGTATAGAATTGGTTTTCATTTGAGCCTGAGGGACTAGGGAATTAAAAGCAAAAGAAGAAATCTGCAGTGAGAGATCATCTGTCTTACTGTTTCTTTCATCTAAATTGTAAATCTAAATTTACCTTAGATTTATTTTAAATATGAAATCTGATAGATTTAGCATACTTGCAAGATCATCCTCTGTGAGATCAGTTGGGCACCTTGTAAGGGATCCCTGGCAAATCTTTTCCTGTTCTGATAAACTGGTCCAATTCCACCTTGATTTTACAACTTTATGGTTTAGTGTTTAAAGGATGGCATTTGATGGTTTTTAAAGTTTATATATTTGTGACCTGGTGTAGCAGGATTTGTCTTACACCAAGGTTGGACTCTAGCCAATTTGTTTCCTTTTTTGGCATGTGGTAGGAGCCATAAAATAATTGGAACTGGATTTCTTTTTTCTGTTTTGAGACTAGCTTAGCATTTTAATACATGTGTCTCTGTTCATTCATTTTGCCCCTTCAGAGTCTCTGTGTTCTTGTGCAGGCTAATTTCCTTTTTGTAAGCAAAGTGCCCTTGCTATTCACCGTGTCTAAAGGTGAGATGTGGGGCTTGGAGGAACCACTTAGGTAACTGGATTTGATGATGTGCAACTTCATACAAATTTATACTAGATGTTAAGTCCAAAATGATTTACAAGAGCATCTGTGCTGTCTCAGACAGTGTAAAACCCTCAAAGCCTCTACCATTACAGTGTGCCACAGTAGGAGCACAGGTTAGGGTCAAGAACCCTGCTAACATGAAATGAGACAGAGCTGAAACCCTGGTGGCTTTATACATGTTGGTGCTACAGCTCTCTGTAAAGCTTACTAAAGACTACATTTCCTTCAACAGAGCTGTTCTATTTCTGAACTTCTGTGGCACAGCAAGTGTTCCAGTGGTTGGATGAGCTGCTCTGTCACGAGGGGACACTGTGGAAACAAACTTGCCTCTGGAAAACTTTTTACCAGTACATAAAGGGGCAAGGGTGGGGCATGATGTGATTCATGTGATGTGTTATGTGAATAAAGATTTTTTTCCAACCAAAATAAAGCATTTTACCTTGACTAATACATAAGGTGCCCAAATACTTAAACAAGCTGGACAATATCCAATATTCTAAGTATTGAGGCAGGTAAGGCAGAAGGCTGGAATCCCTCCCTGAGCTCAGATGTGAAAAGGAAGTTCACAGAAAGTGGAAGCAGGAGTGGGCTACCAGGAAGAATGGGTAGAAGTTACTCAAGGGTCAAAGCCAAAGCTTGGCTGGCATTGAAACGAGGGATAATAAGGGCTTGTAGAAATCTGTTGGCAGTAAAAGCAACCAAAGCCACCAGCCAAAGGGAAGGGTCACTAGAGGAGGCATCTGGGTGACAGTCTTTCCTCCTGCAGCTGCTCCTACTGCCCACGCAGGAAGGCGAGTGGTGGCAGATGCCCCACCTGAGGGGGAACGGCCAGAATGGGAGAGAAGAGGACTGGTTCTTCAGGATTCCATGGAGCGGGGGACTGCGGAGCCAGACTGGAGCCAAACGCACAGGGAGGCAACTGAGGGAGAAAGGGTGCAACAAGAAGAAAGGAAATGGGAAACATGGGGTGGATTTTCTTCCCAGTTCACCAAGAATGGATGGAGAGAGGAGGAGGGATCTGCAGAGGAGAAGGCACCAGCAGGGAGAGGGTCACAGGGTTGCTGTGGAGTAGCCCAGGCTGTGTCTTTCAGTAGGAAGTGGGTCCCATCACCTTTGGAAGGTGTGGGGGAGTGTGTGTGCTGGCTCCAGACCAGGTGCTCCCAGTGATGGCTCTCATGGGTGAGACTGGTTGTGACACAGCAGGCTTGTATGGCCCTGGAAGTAGTGGTGGTTCAGGCGCATGGTAGAAATGGTGGTGGTGGTTTCTGCTGGCTGGGTGGTGGAGCAGGAGTGTGGGAGCAGCTGAGTGCAGGGCAGAGCTATGCTGCGGGGAAGATACCCAGGACCTCAGCGTGCTCTGCCTGCTCCCTCTTTGGCACTGGAGAAGGGCCAGACCTTCCTCTCTCCTGGCCTCTACCTGCTACTGATGCAGGTGGTGGGGCTGCAGTCCTGGTGTCCTGCTCAACCTTCCTTCTAGGTTCTAATTAAGGATAGCAAAGGAAGAACTTGAGGGCAAAATGTGGCTGTTGATAAAGAGATCGTGGATTTAAAATGTGAGATCAAGGGGTTAGATTATCTTTCTCTTGCAATTATGTTTTGTTTTGTAGTAATTGAAGTTCCCCACAGCTACAAAACACTTACTGAATCAGAAATACCCAGCAAAGAATACAAAAAGTTAAAAATTCATCCAATGATGTAGGTATAAACTAGATAGATAGATCAAATCAGCCTTTGGCAGTCTGCTGGGACAGGTTTCATGGTTTATCTTCTAGGGTGGTCCCCTAAAGGGCTTCAATATGATAAGCAGCAGCTCAAGCCTAGAAATAATATTTGTTGATTCATCAGCGTGCTTTAAGGTGTGACTGCATGTGTGGAAGAAAGCTAGGAGGGTATAAAACAGAGAGGAAAGTTTTGAAACAAAGAGGTTAAGTGCAGTCAGTATTTTAGCAGTTAAAAGCAGAGTGAAATGTGGCTAACGTATATGCAGATCGGAAGGGGAGATAATGAATAATAAGACATTATGATTGGATGGGACAGAACTAATTTAGAAGGAAGATAGTACAGATAAGTACTAGAGGACGTTTATACTTGTCTAGTAACCAAAGCTTAATATGTATACTTTTTCCAAATGTTAACCCCATAATGCGTGATTACAACTGATATATGTTAAAAATCTCCTTTAGAGTAAACCTAAAACAATGGTAACGCTATCCATGACTGTAGTAACAATACTGAATGCTTCAACTGTAGAAGAAAAAATTTGTGAGCTATAACACAATCCAATACAATAACAGTGTAAATATAAAAAATTTGAAAGCTGCTCTGCAGAGGGTGCTCCTGCCTTGCTTTGTTTTGTCTTGCCCAAGGCCTTAGGGTGCTGAAGCCCTTCCTTGACACCTCCCCACACACAGCCCTTGCCAGCCCCTCTGCCCAATGCCAGCTCTCCCTATACCCAGCAAGCACGAGCTGCTGCAGCCCTGGGTGGATTCTTGGCAGCAATCTGCCCTCTTCCTCCCCAGCCAAGCATTTGGCTCTTGTTCTTCTACCACTCTTGGATATCTTTGCACCTTGGTTTAGGGAAGTGAAAGCTAAGAGCAAAAGTGAATGGGGGAATAAAACAGTGACCAGGTATCTGAGAAGAACAGTAAGCGATAGCAACATTCTGGAAACGGGCAGTAGAAGTGACAACCTGCCTAGACTTCAGATGATACCAGACTTGCCAAATATAGGGTAGGTATATTGTCAGAGACATCAGTTGTACTGGGAATAGTAAAAGGAGCGCTGCTGCCCTTGGCCATCATAGTATCACCAGCATAATTCTGGATGCTTGGTGCATCCCCTCCTTATGGGCAGGGGGGAGGGCACAGCCTGGCAGGTGGGCAAAACTCTATGGAAATCCTCCAGAACTCGGTCTGCAGAGTCTGGGATCCCATGTGGTTTGGTGACGGGGCTTTGGGATGAATATGCAAGTGCCTGTCGACCTCTAGACCCCAAGTGGCAGGGACTAGTGGGGAGCAATAGGCAGAGCTGCCCAGAGAGCCGGTGATGCCTGTGATCCCAGTGGCTCACGGCAGCATTCCCAGGACAGGGACATCACAGCAGCGAGGATGGGACATGATGGCCATGGTCGTTCACATGCTGACCTGTGCGCTCCAGGGAATAGGAACAGCTGCCATGAGGCACTCAAGACTTGGCAGGGCTGGGAGCTCCATGTAGGAAGGTCCTTCCTGGACGCTGGAGAGGAGGCAAATGGGCTGTTTCCATCTACCTGCTCTGGAATGTGCATGTCAGAGCTGTCTAAGGAGAGACCTTGTCTGCACGCTGGCTAATGCTTTGAAAGAAATATGCTCAGCTCCACAGCTGCGTGGGCAGCCCAGGCAGCCACTGCTTTATTTCCAGCCTATTGCTGAGTGAGCACTTGTAAAATGATCTCCAAGCTGAAAACATGCTTTTAGTTTTCTGAGTTATAACCGGAACTAAAAGCCAGGAAAGGGGCAATGACTTCTTAAATGTGGTTTGGTTGTAAAGTTGAGATCTGTGGCCAGAGCCTGATCCACCAAAAAAAGGAGACTTTGTGCTGCCTTCAGTAACCCCAGGCACTCTCACCTGCTGGAACCTTAAGTTCAGAAGCAGGAGGTGGTTCCCTAGGGAGTTAAAGGAAACATGACATGCAACTAATCAGCATAACCCAGGCTGAACTATTGCTGCAAAGTCAGGAGTATACCTAGAAAAACAAAGGCTGTAGTCTCTGGAGAGAGTCCCTGGACAGCCTGATCCCCACCACAAACCAGATCTTCTCCTCCAGCCTTCTTGACCACAGCACAGCCAAAGGAGCTGGACACTGAACTCCAAAGGCAAAACAATACCAGGAGGTTGTTTACCTTCCAGAACAAGTGTAAAGGGTTATTTTTGCAGCTGGTGTTTCCTTGCCCCACCAGATAGATCTCTCTCTCCTCCCAGCTCCAGCACTTTGCTTGTAAAACACCCCCATGTTTGAAAGTCTTCCTTATGCCTCTGTTTCTCTCATCCTCTTCCCTTTTGCACTGGGAAGAAGCCAATATAGTTCAGGACCCTGTATTTAAGTTACAAGAGTGACTAAGCAGGATTTAACTGATCAGATTCAAAGCTGCTTATTTGCAGTAATAAGGATCCCTGTCCCCTTTGATGGGAGGGCACTGGACAGTGCTGGTCTCCTGCATATCAGCTGGGAATAAATGCAACTATCCCAAATCCCCATTAGCTGAAGACAGGACTGAGGAAAGAGCACAGTCTGAACTGCTGGGGGAGGGACAGGGGAGTTCTATCATCTTCCAGGGCTGTGCCACTGGATGTGGACAATGCATATGGACACACTGAAGCCGTAAGTGCGTCTCTGTAGGATTACGGACACACTGTATTCATCTCTAGATCATGTGGAGGGGAACAGAAGGAGAAAGAGGTATCACTGACTGTGAGCAGAGGATTGCATGGACTTCTGGAGTCAGCAACAAAGGGGCCAGAGACCTCAGCAGTGCAAACCACTGAGTGGCAGAAGGGCAGTCTGTAAGAACCAAAGTCATCTATCCAGACCTTGACCCTGAAAAGATGTGCTGCTGAAGGTAGAGCTCCACTTCTTCCCTCAACACACTGAAGTGAAAAATAAACAACTCTGTGAGCAGGCCTGGCATTGGCCTTGAGAGTGGGGAGGAGAGGGTCTTATCCCCTCTTTAGTGCTCTGGATCTGGTGGGGACAAGAGGGATGGTTGGAAAAAGGACGCTTCTTTCCTGTGCCAGTGGACTGCAGCTCTGCTGAGGGAAAGCATGTGTTTCATCCTGAAGATGAAAACAGCAGAGACAATGCTCATGATGTCTCTGCTCCAGCTGCAGCTGGTGGCCAAGCAGAGAGGAGCTGGGCACCCTAGACCAGACCACCAAGGTGTGGAGGAGGGTCTGACTCAGCAAGGATCCAGCAAGCAAGAGCCCCCACAGGGGGAACTAACTGTAGGGCGCTGGCTGCACTGACCAGATCATAGCCCATGGGGAACACAGAGCCCGCAGGGGTGAACTGATCTGGTTCCTCACAGATCCAGATAGGCCTTTGCTTTGTTCCAGCCCCAGTGGGGCACAGCAATAGCATGGGGGTGTCCTGCAGTGCAGGTTCATCCCTTCAGTGGAAGAAAGGCTGTGCAGAACCATACCATGAGCCACAGGGACAAAGCAGAGCTCGAGGTGTCTGGGGGTCTGGGAGCTTCACTGGCAGCATGGGTGCATCTCACCACTAAGCAGAGCTGCTGAGCCTCTGTGGCTGGGTGCAAATCAGGGGTGGGGAGACCCATCAGATACCAGACAGGGCTGTGGGCACTGGGAGAAACAACAAGGAACTCCAGTGTCCAGGCTCCCCAGCACAGAGGCATCTGTACCTAAAAGTAAACACTGCCTCCTCTCCTCCCTCCTGAGTCACCAGTGAAAACTGCAGACACAGCCATTTCTATCCCAAATTTCCATAGGCATTTCTAGTCAGACCAGTTCTATTGCCGCAGAGGTGGTAGCTCAGACAAGGCCAAAATGGCCCAGCAAGCAAAGTGCACGCATGGGAGTGCTCACAGAGTGAGCACAGGCACTGTTGAAACTCAGGCTGGGGGAGAGTCACCCGGGCATGTGCCCAGAAACCCTCCCTGGCAGGCCAAAAGGGGCTGATATTTCCCCACATCTCATCAGCTTCTCCTGGCAAGGGACACATCCAGCTTCCAGGGAAAGGGGTGAAGGCTCCAGCACTGCACAGCCTACCCATCACAATAGACAGAGGATTTAACACAGGAATATGTGGCTGTGACTGCAGTGATAGTCACATGAAAGTCCTCGTTCTGTCACCTCGGAGTAAGTGCCATTTGGCATACTTTTTAAAACATTCCTTGGCTTGCGGTAAATACAAAACAATCAGAGGGAGGTTCAACCCCACAGCCCCATGACAGATGATACTGGGATTTTTAATAGTCATAATGTTGGAGGAGGGTCATCTATGTGCCTGTTAATTTTGCATTCCCAAATCACTGCAGGGAACAGTAAAATTATGGGTTTCCCACTCTTCACAGGCAGTGGCATGTGCAGGATGCGCTTGAGGAAGCTGCCCAGAAGAATATGGGATTTCAGATCTCAGAGCTCTGTCATGTGTTGGCTGCACCTGCCCTACAAGACAAACCTGCTTCTTGTGGTCTCTATCCCCCCCATTATTGTGGCCAGAGGATGTTTCGAAGTCACAACCATGACCTTCTATACCCATCTGGTCCTTTCCAGGAAGGCAGGGCTATTGGAGAACAGTGGTCTCCCAGGACTCACCCTGACAAAGAGCTGGGGCCTGGGATAATGCACCTTCTGGGAGTAGATGCACCCAAAAGCTTACCTCCTCTGCAGTGCAGACAAGTGGTGAGACTCAACAAAAAGCAGGTAATTACTGCACAGAGTACTGCCAGTCGCTCACCAACTGGTAATTAAATGAACTTAGGGTAATGGGGCCCATTTATGGCATCTATCTGTAAAATTATAATGCTCTGGCCCACAAATCCAGCAAATAAGCTACTGCAGTCAAACCGGAAACAATCAAACAGCTGACACTTGTCACCACTTTCATTCAAAGTGATCATAAAAAAAACCCCAACAAATGAAGGTTGAGTGGAGGGCTTACCCTGTAAGCATTTACTTATTCAACAGAGCAAGAGTTTAATAAATCA
This sequence comes from Phaethon lepturus, assembly GCF_000687285.1. NCBI lineage: Eukaryota > Metazoa > Chordata > Aves > Phaethontiformes > Phaethontidae > Phaethon > Phaethon lepturus. Next base: position 16,954 of record NW_010521398.1, on the reverse strand, counting down.
CTACAGATACCTTTTAGAAATATAAAATGAGTCCAAGAGTATTCATAACCTTTTTATTATAAATTGCCAACAAGAACCTTGACAGAACCGAACTCTAAAATAATCCTAATTTTGCACATTCTAGTCAACATGTATTATTTTACATTGGTAGTAATACAAATGGTGAAAATTCAGTATTTTGAGGAACATTCTTTTCAAAATGTGAGAGGCATTAATTTCTTTCTAGACAAATACCATGTCTGGTTTCTTAATTCTTTGTGTTTGCATATTGATATCCCATTCTATACTTTGCATCCATTTTTAGAAATAATCCAAACACTTACACATTCCCAATCATGTATTTTTAGTGATATAAACCATTCTGTCCTCCTCCCTGTACCCCCAACAAAGAAGAGTTACATTAGAGCTCTCAAATATGTTATAAGTGTTAGAAAACTACAAAACCCTAACTGAAACTAGACAAACACTTAAGTGTACTCTTTAGACTTCACCTGTTTGGTATTGTGCATATTGTAAGGAATTCACAAATTCCTCATTGTTGTACGACTTGAAGCACCACACATCCACATGACCAAGTTAAGGCTTAAAGCTTGAAGCTGCAAAGGTGTGATCAGGATGCTTCCTAGGAAGAAGACAGAAGTCTCTAAATGACAACGTACTTTAAAACCAAAACTGTCCACTTTACATTCCCTATGTGAACAAACTCAGATGCTGACAAGATAAAAAGCAAAAACTACATGCACATAAAAATACTTCTAGGTTTAGCTGATCAGATGATTTTAATTAAACATCATGCAGTAGTGAGCGTCAGCCCCTTCACAGACTGGAGAAACCCTCAGAACTTGCTTTATGCTCTCCAGGCTGTAACAGGCGCTCAAACATGACTTCACTAGTTATAGATGTTATGATCACAGCTTACTACAGAAAAAGTTTTCTGTACCTCCCCAGCAAACAACCAAATGTTCTCACAAATGTTGAATAAAAGTTCTACAGAAATCACTCCAGACACGATATAATCCTGAAAACAGTAATATGTAGTGTTGCTTTGCAGCTGGAAGACACATGCTTATGGTGCAAGGTAGAAATTCCTGGAAATTAACTCTGTTGTGTGGTTCCTGACTTCCACTGACTTCGGACTACAATGGTTTCTGCTACACCACAGCCTGAGTTCACACAAATCTGCCATTTTTGCAGGGCACTCCCCACTCCCCCCTTCATAATTCCATCCCTTTGTTTACAGTTAGCACAAAACATCATACATAGGCAACTCTGAAGGGACCTCGTTTGCAAATGCACACACTTGTTTTAAAGCATCAAACTAAGGGACAAGATTTTCGTGGTATGTGCAACCTCCCAATGCTATTCTGTTTCCCACTATCACTTCTCTGATTAGGAACCTAATCACACTCTACCTCCTCTACTTAAAGTCATCCCGCTTCTCCACCCCAGCCACTTAAATCTGATCACTACTTCAGAAGAATTCTCCTGCTCTTTCCAAATCACTGGAGCAAACAGAACTTCACAGACCATCAGCACTGCCATTTGACAAATGAACTAACAGACGCTTGCTAATTCCCACGTTTTTCCTGTTAACTACTCGCTGCTGTCTAACGAGGGAAAAATTTCGAGTTGGTGCTGTGCAATTTATCAGTCCATTTACTCAGTAACAGCAACAAAGATCACCAAATGAAGATGAGGTTAACTTATGAAACAAATGCTTGGGAAAAAGATTTGACAACCAAGGATAGTTTTAAAAACCTCAAGTGTTGCAAAAACATATCATACAGCACCAGCCAAGTCTACAGACTCCTGCCATCAGATCCAGGGAATATCTACCATCTGCAGCAGCTCTAGGGTCTTAGAAAAAGAACCTTTAGTGCTGTGAGGCAACAAACTTACAGGGGGAAGACACACTAATACTCCAGACTCTGAAAAAGGCAATACACACTTTTAGCACAAGATGGAGAAAAATACAAGAATTTCCTCCACTCCCCCAAGTGAGAGTGGCCTTTGCTGAAGTAGCACTTGTCACCTTGGCAATAACGCTTATCTACAAGTGACATTTTAATTTGGTTTGGCAGATTCAACCTGACCCTATGGCAATTGCACAGTCACTGGCATGTGCAGAAGCCATGCCTGCAAAGCCCCAAGAGGATCGGGTTTAGTTGGGAAGTGGGAAACAGGACAGTCATTCCTCAAAGCACCTTTAAGCTTTTGCTTTGCTGCTAATGGCAAATAATGGTCTGTGATTTCAGCATCAACACTTCAACAGGGGATGCTCCCTCCCTTCCTCCCACCTCCAGATGTAGTCTAATAGTTTTTTCACCCAGTAGTGCTCGTTTAAGCAGCCCTAGTTTCACCTCTGCTCTGACTTAGCTGCATCAGACAGTGAGCAAAGCTGCACAAAGCAAGGAAATAATGTGGTTTAAGTGTATGTGTGTCTGTGTGTGTGTGAAAGGGGTTAGTGTGGATAGGGTGGAAGGACTTGTTTAGAGAGACAGAGCCAAAGCAGCTGGGGGGAAGAGATGCTTAAATTAGACCACTGTAATGAAGGGCCTGACAAGAATCTGAAATAAAACTACAGAGGATGATCCAAGCATCAGATTCCCTCAGAAGCTGCTCTCAAGGAGGCAGGTGTTACATACTACCCCTCCTGTCCATGCAGTGATTGCCATAAAGCGCTGCTGCAGCCAGAGATTTCAGCAACCATCAGCATCTACAGAAGTCACAGTGTCAAAACCACATGCATAGTACTTACAGCCTTTCCATGATACAGCATAAGGGAAGGACTCAGGGGCACGTACTCTTGAAGGCAAACAATTCTTTTGTTCAAAGGTGGTACTGGAGCAGAAAGACTTCAGTTACTTCTCCTGACAAATACACTTGCTCAAATTTATGCATTTTACTACAGCATGGAGGAGAGCAGGGACACAAGCAGATGGTACTTTGCTACTTGGAGGTGGTGATGCTTAGAAGAGCTATATATACTCTAAACACTAGAAAGTTCTCCAAAAATAACAAGTAACAAGTGAAACCAGATGTCACTGTTGTTATGGAAGGAGAGGTATATCATGGTTGAGCTCATACAGAACTGCAGAGCTGTCAGGTGCAGGACTGTTGCTGCATATGGGCCTAGATGAACCTTAAATCATGCTTGGGCAACTCTAGTGGTACCATCACATCTGGTATACAGCCTGCAATCATGATCCACTATTGGATCAATGAAACCAATCAAGGCAGCTCCATCCAGTTCACAGCTGGCCTTTAAGCTCCTCACTCCCCCTAAACCCAAGCTATGATTATGCTGTGCAAAGGGCAAGAGGTGGGGATTTCTGCTAACATAGGGCCCTAATACCAGCACATCTGCCAAGTCTAAGGTGACAGAAGGTCACAAGGAACTGCTAACCAACTATTAGCTCAACAGAAGCTCAGTAACTATCTGAAAAGGCTCCAGAGAGAGGCACCTGGCCACATTTCCCAAGTCACCATAAAGGCTCAGCACCTTTCTCCCCTGCACATGGGCCAGACATCCAGCAGCAACTGAACATAGGCCATAGGGCAGGAAGAGCACCCTGCCACATGCATAACAAAGGCACAGAGTATGTGTTCTAAGGGCTTCCTTCTCTCCTATAGGCCAGCCATATGACAAAACAAGTAACACTGAACCAGCACCCTAAGAATATTCACTGCTAATCAGTATCGCTCCTCCCATGGTTTGTACAGCAGTAAAGTCAGCTCACGTCCAGCCATCGAGGCTGGGTTGGGAGTAGGCTGCAATATTCCTTTATACAAAACACTGTTGTAAGGAATAAAACTTGCATTTGCTACCTGTTTATGCCCGAATTGGTCACGCCCCAAACAAAAGGAGAATCTGACTGCTCCAATGACTCTGCAAAAGGAAACATATTGTGGCTCAGAACTAAGAAACTCCAGCAACCACCATCAGATCATGAATATTTCTGTCATATTTCTACATGCTCAAGAGGGAGTAAAAGTTGATCTAATGATGAATGTGTCTGATTGACTGTCTTTTAACTGAGAAACATAAAAGTTATTATGTTTCCATTGTCATCATTGCATGTAAGGTACAAAAGCTTATATGGGAAGGAGCTGATGTTTGGAAATATATCTCCATGACAGTTGTGGCAGGCATGTTGAATAGTGCTCTATACCAAGAATAGCCTGCTGGGTGAAGAGGTGCATGTTTGCAGGAATGAGCATAAGCAAGGTGTCCTACAAGTGAGACCTGTTTGAACAGCATTTCTGGACTCACGTTGTCCCAACTGGAGCTGAAGCACAAGACCAGGGAGAAGGCAGCAGTGTGGCAGACAGAGAAGTTCCTCACCTGCTTCCCAGTCTTCATCACATGGAGGTGCCTGCCATGTGCTCACAGCATTCATGTGCTCTCTCTGGACACCAGAGGACTGATTCACTTCAGGAAGAGAGAAAACTCAGTGACTAGCAGTCAAGCCTGCTTCAGAGGCATTAAGTGCTTTGGATCAAGCTGTAAAACAGCTCTTGTCTTTAGACGAAACCCTGCACAATGCAAACAGCTTAGGTACACCCAGGAGCCAGGTACTGATCTGAAATCCAGCAACCTCAAATTCACCTTTTTCAATGAACAGGAAAAGACTCCACCTGCTGGGACTCTGTAGTGGGAATGCTCGAGTGAAGAGAAACGTGCTTACATGAATGCAGGCATCACTGCTAGCCTCAGTGCAGCTCTACAGAAGAGAGAAAACCATCTATCTGCTCTGTAGCATGGCAATTGTTAAAAAGCCATTGTGGAGGATGGAAAAGACACTGCATAGCATGGGCCTAAATATTTTGGGGGGTTTGGGCAGACCCCTCACCTTGTCTCATTGGGCAGGAGACTGAAATCTTAATTGTACGGCAGATGAAGCAAGTTCAGCAGCAGAGCAGCCTGGAAGAAGAACTCCCTCATCTCTTGGTGGGACTGAACTATTCAGGTTGCCCTGGAGAACACCTGCAGGGGGTTCCACAGCTTAGGTACCTTTTGGTAGAAATCAACTTTTCACATGGCATCAGTAGTCAAACCTCAAAGAGAGATCAGCTCTCCAAAAAGAAGGGCCTGTTCTTCTGGTCATTAAAGCATCCCAGCTCCTGCTGGAGGTACTTCAATGTGCACAGTCTAGGGTACAACCTTATTATTCAACAAGCCTGGTAACAAAATATGTGCAAGGCCTACCAGGAGCATCTGCAATATTCCCATGAACCTACCCAATAAATCAAAGTAAATAAGACTCAAGTTTCCCCAAAGCTGCTGTGTCACACAAAACTACAGACAATAATTTGACTCACACTTTCTGGTTATTCTATGAGCTATCCTTACAAACAGAACACATCAGTCCCCAGGGTGAATAAACATCTCAGAGAACAGGTGGTTCTCTTACCTATATCTTGCTCAATGAAGCCTTTGTCATTGCACTTTGTTATGTGATCGCTGAGGTCAGCTTGAGGAACTAGATGGCGAGCGTTGAAGGGGCATGTGGCCAATTCCTTTGCAACTTCAGGGTAGCTCTAGAAAACAAAAATCACGTGCTGTATCTCTCAAGTTGACTTATCTCTTGCTAATCCATAGGAAAAAAAAAAGGGTATTTGTGATGTTGCTTTAAAAAAAAAGACTAAACAAGGAATGGCAGTACATTGTTCGGACATTTACTAAAAATGCAATGGGAAACAAACATGACTGTTCTTTAAAACACAATTCAGTAAGAAACTGAGCCACCCTTGAGTTGACTGAAATGAAGCATACCCTCAGCTAAACTTCATACAATTTTACTGCAACACTGGCAATATGGCTACAATAAAGCACAGATGAAACTATTTTAAAAACAACAGGGAAGAGATGTTAGGCAAATCTAAACCATTCAGATATTTTTAAATAAGCAGGTACAAAGGCAGAGAAATTCCTTACACTTTTCAAAACAGCTAGGGAGTTGGCAGCATTCCACCTGCAGACTTTGGTACTACAGGATTACCATTCAAGGAAAACCTTCTTATCATAGACACAGGTTCTACAGGTGTCTACAGTGCTCAGCTGCCACTACCATAAGTTAGTCCACTCCCTGCAAATGATACATCCTTTATTGGGAAAAGCACAACTTTGCCACTGTCCCAATGCCTGCCTGGTTCTGGCTGATGCACCTCTGTTGGTCAGGGATCAGACTTGCACCTGAGACAGATGCAGAACAGCCCTGTACAGATGCTGCTCAAGGCAGTGTCTCCTCCACTACCACCAATACATGACTTCAGCGCAGGCTGCAGGCACATCCAAACCAGCTGTCATTACCAGGTCTATACAGCCAGGGTTGCTGTGTTCTCATGTGTCCACCATTTGCTTCAACTAGCTCGAGCAAGCTGTTCTGGCCACGTAGCAGCAGCTTCTCAATGCTAACGCAGTTCTAACTGAGAGGATTCAACTTGTTCTGCTTGCAGTGTCCTCATTTGTGTGGCAGGGCTGCATTTTGCACAAAGCAATGGAAAGCTGAGGCAGGTGGAAGCGTTTCAGTGTATTTATGCATAGGGGATTCAACAAACGTATCAAGCAAGAAGGACAATCTCTGCCCAGATGCTTGCCATTGCAAATAATCACACAGTGGCATCTTCATCAGGATCAGATCATAATCCCTGAGCCCTTCTTCTGCTAATTACTTACAGACACCAACTGTGTCTGATAGTGATCACCAGTCAGTCTATCTCACCTCATCTGCCTAACTAGTTAAGCTTGCCAAAACTGTCTGGTCATCAGTTATGCAACACAAGGATAAAACCAATATGGTTAAAAATTTACTTGCCAACATTGTTCACCTGGCTCACATGCACATTCTTGCCAAAATTTGCAGGGGTCAACGAGGAAAATTTCAGCCCTCTTGAATGCTGGAAAGATGGAGGTACTTGCAACTTAGCCCTGCTCACCACTTTCACCTGTTTCTTTTTTAAGGCACTTTAGTTCCACCAAAATGAATTGTTTGTAAGTACTGATACCACGAGACACACCCTACAACTGCATCATAACTAGAAAGCACAGCTGTACTATTTTAAAAACATATTGCCAAACTTAAACAGGAACAATTGGTTTTCGAAAGGTCTCCGCAAAAACCCAAAGCTCAATCAGATGCTACCACTGGACAGGAAGGAAACAAACAAACCATGAAGACAACAGAGGAGAAGAGAGGAAGGAATGCTTCCTATTAAATGATTTGTACTCAAATTCTGGATAAAAGATGGAGAGGGGAAAAAACCCACTAAACTCTCCCATATGTGATGTGCAGTTTCTGCCAGATGCACGTTAAATGGTTACTAGCAAAAACAAAACAAAAGAAACCCTGCTATGCAGCTGCATTTCCAGCACTTAAAGAATGAACTGCAACATCACAGCACTTCTACTCCAACTAGCCAGAAGGGGTACACAAAACTGAGACCAAGTTCTGCAACTTAAAGTGGAAAAATATATCTGACCTCCATGTGAGCTGCTGGAATAGACCAGAATTTCCTCCCTGATCTAACTATGAATAATCTGTATCTCCTTTCAACAGAGCCACACCTGTCTTGGGTGAATTAACATGTGCTTGAAGCTATGACTAAACAAATAATAAAGTTATATGAAATAAAGGTTAAACAAGGCTTTTTGTCAGGAGCCTTACTCCAGCCAGACAGAAAATGCAACAAGAGTGAGAACACACACATGTTTACACAAATATAATTACTCCCATTCAGTGCCTTGTCTGGCAGTCCAGCTTACCTTCCTACACTTCACAAGGTGATAGGGAAACCGACAGGCTCTGATTCGATGGTGCTTATTGTATGGACATTGTATTAATCTCTCTGGATCCAAAACATCTAGTAGAACAGAAGAACAGAGAGAAAAACACACTAGTTAGAAAGACAAGATCTAGCATCACTAACACAGCAAAGTGGGGAAAAAAGCCATACCACCACACTAGAGCTGTGATCTTAGGGACTTAAACCAGTTGTTCTTAGTTGAAGCTATTCATTAAGGCAAGCACCTGTTTTGCATAACCAAACAAATTCATATTGGAGTTTGTGGTGACTGGAATGTTAGTCAAAACAGACAGGGTACAGTCAGTAGCACTGAGCATAACAACTCTCTAAGTTACCATATTAGGTAGGTAACCACACTTACTCAAAGTGAATGAGGACAGCAGTACTTTTCCAGCTATCTTAGAGGAGAATCAGTGGGATGACGACACATGCACCAGGGCCCTCAGGAGCATCATCAGCCTGAACCAAGTCTTTTTTGATCAACAGCTAGTTTTGCTAGAGGAAAAATGCCAGACAATTCAGCATGCCTACCATGGGTACATGTGACTTCTCAGTGATATTGTTCATAAACCATGCAATTATTAAGGAGCTGAGGAGTTACTAAACTGGCTAACACAGCTAAGAATCTAGGCACTGAACTGTGAAAGCATGAATGCATGCATACATGATATACATTTTGTATCTATCTGTAGATAAAATATATTAAAATATAAATATTAACATCTCTATATTAAAAAAATCACATTTCCATATTCTCAGCAAGAAAGAGAGGCAGCTAGGAGACACAGATCCCCTCTGCTGCCTGTGGGTCTGTTTGTGGGGTACACACCAGAAAGCCAGACTAGGCTTCTTTCATCCTTTCTGCTTTGCCACTCTTTTTGCACAGGCTTTTAGGACACTTAGGATTTGATTACACAGTAGCTTAAACAGATCTCAGTATGGGCTGCTGCTGTTTAGGCTCTCCCCTGCCATCACATCCTGTTCTCTTACACATGCATTGGTGCTCAGTTGTCTCAATGGCCAGGTCAGGGAGCTGTATCAACCCACAGGTTGACAGCTAGTTAAGATGTCATTCCACAAGTCACACTGAGCAGACTTCATGTTGTGAGCCACTAGGAAGGAAGGAAAGACATAGGCCTTCTGTCCATCTCAACTGTGCAGTGCTGCTGCTGTCAGCTCTCCATTAGTCAGTTTAGGTCATTAAAACAGCTGCAAACTAAAGATGACTTCATCATTAAGGACTGACAAGCTTTGTACTGGTCCAGCTACCCCTGGAAGAGCAATCAGAAGTGGTTTCTCTGAACTGGCTCAACACAAGATCAGACCAAGTATGTTACCAGTAAAAGGAAGTGGAGAGAGATGAGTACCAGAGGAAGAGGAAAGCCCTCACCACAGTACATAAAACAGCAAACACAAAAATCACAGGAGCTGGCTTGATCACACAAATAGAGGGAGTTAACACAAGCCTGCAATCAGCAAAGCCTCTGGGACACCACTGCAATATCATGTGCAAAAGAGATCCCTGTCCCTTAGCCATACTGCTTGCAAACACAAATCTACAACAATCCTAACAACGTATGTCTGGAGTCAGCTAAGACAATAGCTACAAGTGAGAGCAACACCTTAACCAAACTAAATCACTTTATTCAGATTCTTCCTAAAGGCCAGAACCCATCCACACCAGAAGCACACCTGGTGTGGTAACCACTGTGGTGGGTTGTCCCTCGATGGTGGCTAGGCACCCACCAAAGCCACTCTGTCACTCCCCTCCTCAGCTGGACAGGGGAGAGAAAATACAACAAAAGGCTCCTGGGTCAAGATAAGGACAGGGAGAGATCATTCAGCAATTACCCTCACAGGCAATACAGACTTCGGGAAAATTAACTTAGCTTATGACCAATCAAATCAGCGTAGGATAATAAGCAAATGAAACCAAATCTTAAAACACCTTCCCCCAACCCCTCCCTTCTTCCCGGGCTCAACTTCACTCCCCATTTTTCTCTACCTCCTCCCTCCTGAGTGGCACAGGGGGACAGGGAATGGGGGTTGCAGTCAGTTCATCACACATGGTCTCTGCCACGCCTTCCTCCTCAGGGGGAGGACTCCTCACACTCTTCCCCTGTTCCAGCGTGGGGTTCCTCCCACAGGAGACAGTCCTCCACGAACTTCTCCAACATAAGTCCTTCCCACAGACTGCAGTTCTTCATGAACTGCCCCAGGCTGGGTCCCTGCCATGGGGTGCCGTCCTTACGAACAGACTGCTCCAGCCTGGGTCCCCCCACAGGTGCCATCCTTCAGGAACAGGCTGCTCCAGCCCAGGGTCCCCATGGGGGGTGCCGTCCTTAGGAACGGACTGCTCCAGCCTGGGTCCCCCATGAGTCACAAGTCCTGCCAGCAAACCTGCTCCAGCATGGGCTCCTCTTTCCATGGGGCCACAAGTCCTGCCAGGAGCCTGATCCAG
>NW_010521398.1:6439-6673 GCF_000687285.1 Phaethon lepturus | reverse complement strand
TCCCCCGGCACTGGCATGGGGTCCTCCTCGGGCTGCAGGTGGAGATCTGCTCTACCATGGAGCTCCATGGGCTGCAGGGGCACAGCCTGCCTCACCACAGGCAGGCTCCATGGGCTGCAGGGGAATTTCCACTCTGGTGCCTGAAGCACCTCCTCCCTCCTGGGTGACCTGGATGTCTGCAGAGTTGCTCCTCTCACATATTCTCCCTCCCCTCTCCAGCTGCAATTGCTGGTC
>NW_010521398.1:0-6319 GCF_000687285.1 Phaethon lepturus | reverse complement strand
AAGCTTGTGCCATCCCCTCACAGAAGCCACCCCTGCGGCTCCCCTGCTACCAAAACCTTGCCACGCAAACCCAGTACAGCCACATATAACACTGGGCTAGCTAAAATAATCAACAACTCATTGGAGCCTGCTCAGCCCAGAGACAGGGAGCACAGAGGCAGACTCAGACCTACTGCCACCGGGCCTGGGCCTGGGCCAGCCCGCAGCAGATGGCAGCAGCTGCCTTTCCTTCCCGTTCCTTTCGCAAGACCCCACCCCGAACCTCACCAACGTCATCGTCCAACTCCATGGCGGAGAACTGCTCTGCAGACCGTTAGGCCTGCGGGGCCGAGAGAGCTTGCCGGGCCGGGGCCGAAGCCGAGAAGACCACCGCTCCTCCGGTACCGGTTGCCGCGTGCTGCTAGGCTCCTTTGCGCCTGCGCAGCTGTTTCCTAGCAACCGCCCCCTCCCCGCGCGAGGTCCCTCCCGCCGCGGAGCGGTTGCCGAGCGGTTGCCGGGGCAACCCCGCGGCTGGACTATCTGTTGAGCGCCATGTTGCCCGGCCATGACTGCTGCGGAGCCCGGTTCCTCCAGGCCAAACCACGCTTCGAGTAACACCTTGCCATCGGTGCCCAAGATGGGGGCTGAAAACTCGAAGCCCTTTCCCATGGTAGGGAGAGTGCATCCCTAGCCCTGGAAATCTTGCGGGAGGCTGCTGCTGAGAAGGAGCTGGAAGGTAGCTGAGGGCATGGTGGAGCTATGCACTGCGCAGCCCTAGTGGGTGGCCTGACCTGCTGGGCTGTTTCAGGCTGTTTGGAGAAAGGCAACTTCGTTTCCCCACTTGATTTTTGCCCCACGGGTCTCCTACCTCAAAGGCTCTGAGAAAAGAGCCAGCTTCAATTGAAGGCCATGTTTTTACATGTGCTCTTGGGCACATGTGACGGAGGAAGAAAGAAACCTGAGGTTTTACTGTCAAATCAGAGACCCCTGCTGCTTCCTCTTTTCACGTTGACGAGTTCAAAAACACTTGCTTTTGCCTTACAATTACCTCATTTTGCAACCAAAATATAAATGTTCAGTGGATGTAGAAATGAGATATGGATATGAGATACGTAGAAATGAGTGGATGTAGAAGAGACACTTTTTCAAAGCAGAAGGCTGGCGATTGCAAGGGCCTGGATTCTGCAAACCACCATGCAGGTCCCTTCAGCTGCAGGATGGGGATGCATCCCAGTGGTTAGAGCACAGTATCTGCCTGAGCGCTAGCTCATGTGGACTGCACTCAAGACCAGATCTCAGGCCTGCCTGTGCTGCTGTGGAATGGGCCACACAGGCCTGGAGAGCATGGATGTATGTGGAAGATGGGTGGTTATGGGGTTCATGAGCTCCCCCCGGGGCACAGACATGCTCTGCTCCATGAGGGGATCCCTGTCCTGATGTTATGTAGTGTCTTTCAGGGATGAGGGAAGGAAACCTGAATGACTGGAAGAAGATGTGTGTTTTCCACTGCAGTGTGGTTTTAGCTTCTCCCTCCTGTCCTCCCTTTTCCTAGGGCAAGAAGAGGCAATGAACATCTGGAAAGAGTTTGCCGCTCTTTGGAGGTCAATGTAGACTCCAGTGTGTTGCTCCACTGTAAAATTTACTGGTAAAAACAGGCCAGGAGCATCACAATATGGCTGCACGGACCTCACCCATTCCCATCCACCACACAGACTTTGATACTGCTTATGGAGCACTTCTGCAGAAATTTGGCTTCCAGGGCTGCATCTCTGCCATGACCTTTCACTGGTTCCAGTGGGGCTCTGAGCTGGAAAGCCCCTCTCAGGGGGACACATTTGCAGCTAGTTCAGGTGAATGTAGGACCCATGAACTGAAGACATATCCACAGAAAGGCCTGCTGTTAGGCTGAGACTGGTCCCCTTATGCTGCCCACTCTGACACAAGGAACATTCCATAGAGGTGTTGTGAAATCTCTCCAGGAGGCCTGGACAATCAAGCGGTCTCATCACTGCCCTGAGCAAGTGGTTGGTCTCCCAGGGTCCCAGTGGGGTGCCCTCAGCTCTCTTCTCCTATGTATGTGAATTTGCAAGCCTGGAGGGAGATTTTCAACTGAGACACATCCCCATCTTGGCTTCTCTTGGGCACTGGCAAGTCTCCTGCCACTGTCTCTCCTCAGCACTGTCAGAGCCTGATAAACATCCCCTAGAGCTGAAGGATCTAGAGTCCTTGCTGAAGGTGAGTCACTGCTGTGCTGATATGCCTAGGGCCTGATGAAGCCATTGTTTACTTTCTGGATGACTGTCCCCTCTGGCCTTGCATTGCTGAGATGCCTCTTCATTTTCCATTTGGTTGTCCATGAGAAAACAAACTCCTCTGCTGTGTTGTCTGACTGCAGCAAATCTGCTGTAGATGCCATATTAGGGGACACGGCTACTCTGGTCAGGTGCAAGTACTTCAGGACAAAGGGCAAACCAAGAGAGTTACAGAGCCTACAGGGAAAGTTGACTCATGCTTGTGCTGCTGGGTAAGTCACACACACCAGTTATTTTTACTGCATAGTCTTCCTGGCATTCATCATGCTGTGAAAATTATATCCATGACAGTGATATTCATGATCACTGCTCTGCCACGTACTGCACCAACACACAAGTCTGGCCAGCATCATGGCCAGCATTTTCTTACAAAATTTGCTTTGCATTGGTATATCCTTCTATACATCCCCACTCCATCTAAAGTGACTTCCTGTTGCAGCTGACCAGGTTTTTTTCAGCAGCGAGACAGGCAGGGGATGGGAGAATGTATTGCTTCTGATTTAGAACCTAGGTAGTTTTTCTGCAAAGAAAACAACAATTCTAAATTTTCTCCCTCTAAATGAGATTTTGGAAGCCATTTGCTGTAAAGCTGAAAACATTCTCTTTTCCTCCATCATTCTGCCTCTACTCCTATGCTCCCTGGACAGTATGATACCAAAAAAGTTGGCAAGAAAACCCTCTGGTTTGAAGTTTTAGAAGGCAGGCATTCTTTATTGCAGTGCTGGAAACACAGGGGATAATTCCATCCAATGTGTCTGTCTGGTGTTTCATAAGCACTTCTTTTATTGTAACAAGCTATACATATTCATTACATTTTCCGAGAAATTTGAACCTCCCTGCCTATCTACTACATTTACATAATGCTGGCATTGCAAAACTATGCATAGTGCATGCACACTATGCATGCGTGGGGGTCTCGGGTGGTTGTCTGTGGTTGTTTGGGGAGTTAGCCCCCTACTCCTTTCTCCCTTTTATCGTCACGGGTCTCCTGAGGATAGTTTCTTCTCCTTGGATGTTTGCCCCTTCTGTTGTTCAGCCAAGTGATTCTTTCTTATCATCCTTGTTTGAGCACTCCTGCTAGGATGTTTCTATTCTCAAGGTTAAGATATCTTCTCTGTACACATTAATCTCTCAGTCCTTGCTCTTAACCCTTCTTTGTTTTAATTTCGTGAGGCCTCTTGGTTCTACACACACACTTTCCTTTTGATTAGTTATTTACACATAGCTGAAATGTTAGCCTTCAGGCAAGTATAGCCTAAAGACTACGAGAGTAGGTTGTTAAACATAATCACACAGTTATTAGGCTAAAGAAATCTTTAAAAGTTAAACTAATCATGCAATCAATAACCTTCCAGAAAGTACATAAATGTATCAGTATATGCTTACAGTCCACATCTCCTCAAGGCAATAGCCCTTCCTTGGACCTGACTTCAAAAGAGGAGACTCATATGGATGTGAGCAAAAGGAACTGACCTTCAATCCCCTGATTTTCTTGTGGAGAAAAAGACACGCTAGAGGGTTTCCCACTGTTTTAGTTAGAAGTTACTGGACAAGGTTTTCTGGCAGTAGGTCCTGCCCTGCCTGGTTTAATTCCAGGAGGTAACAAGACTTAGCAATGCTCTCTGGTAGTAGCAACAGCAGAGTCATCTTAAGGTACAAGAGACAGTGTGTTTATAGAAACATAACAGTAGATCAGGAGAACAGTGTAGGCTTCTCTTGAATGGAAATACTAACAAAGGATGTTTCCAAGCACAGAGAGGCTTGTCTCTTCCTGTCCTTTTATCTGCAAAAAAATACATAAAATCTTAAACTGCTTCCAGGAGCCTGGGATGGATTGAGATGTCTCCCTGCACACATGATCTTGCACTGGTGTATTTCTCATGTTTACAAATGCAGATCATAAAACAACTCTGACCATTATGTAAACCTAAGAGTTTACACACAGGAATGACCCTTTTTATCTCCATTTCCAGAATGTTGCCCAGTCAGGGAATGATTGACATGTCTCGGATACCTGTCCTGAGCTGTCTGTTAGGCTGCAGAATCTAAAGCAGCCATTGCTGATACAAGGTTGGGCTATGCTCCCTTCTCAAAGTGACAGCGAGAACTTCTGACAGGAAACTGTCTCTTCACAGGTCACTCTGTGAGAGAGCACGCATGACTTCTGCAAAACTCACCCTGAGTTCTTGGCATTTTGCCTTGCCTTCTCCATTCTTGTTTCCACATTTGATCTTCACCTCTTCTTTTTTCTAGAAGAAAAGGCAAGCAGAAGGGAAAGCAGCTCCTTGCTTGCTGACAGTCTGTTCTGACAAGCCTTTAAGTGCTGAATACTATGTGCTGGTCTCCAACAATGGGGACAGTGAAAAGATTCTCCCAAATTCAGGGGTACATGGTGTTGTGAATTCAAGAGATGCCATGAATACGGCCAGCCTCTTTGGCAAGGAATGTGAGCCAAGTTCCCTTCTTAGGGCATTAGCACCTGCACCCACAGCAGACCCTGCCCACAGTGGGAAGATCTCTCCAGTGGGGGATATGTTTATATTGATGGAGTTCTCCAGCAGAACACATCTTCCTGACTCACATTTGAGCTTTTGCTTGCAAAGGGCTGGAAGATGTGTGTGGAGAAAGTTGGCAGTGTATCTGCTACCAAGCCAACTGTTGACTGACCTGAAGCAGGTCAGCAACTCCTCTTCCTCAGCTGCAACCCTCTGTGCAGTCTTTCCTGCTGGTGACAACACTGCTTTGGAGAGCTTCCAGACTCCCCTTAAAGAATGATTGGCCACAACATCCTGCCTCTCTCCTTGCCCTCAGTGGCTCTCCAGAAACTTTTCCCCAGGAAACTCACAGCATAGATGGAAGTAGGAGGATGATGAGCACTGTGAACCTATTCACCTCATTCTCACTCCTGCTGTTCTCTGGGACCATTTTCTACCAGAGCCTTTCCTCTAGCATAGCGACATCCAGAGCAAAAGGAATTCCCTTTCCTCCCCTCCTCAAGACCTTGTGGGGCTGCTGCCTTCCCAGGGGCCTTCCACAGCCCAGGTTCCTCAGCTGAGCTTGGGAGTGGCAACATGCCCCCTCCATACATGTGCACAGGG
Source organism: Phaethon lepturus (assembly GCF_000687285.1). Lineage (NCBI taxonomy): Eukaryota > Metazoa > Chordata > Aves > Phaethontiformes > Phaethontidae > Phaethon > Phaethon lepturus. The sequence goes on along the minus strand of NW_010521398.1, from coordinate 930 downwards.
ACCAAGAGGGCATTTCTGGGCAGAGGCTCAACAAAGCTGGGCCTGATGGCCAGGGGCTCAGGAGGAGTCATGGATGTCTTCCTCACCTGCAACTGACAATGCCTGAAGGGGACTCACTGCACTATCACAGAATCACAGAATCACAGAATCACTAGGTTGGAAAGGACCTTCAAGATCATCAAGTCCAACCACTAATCCAGCGCCACCGTGTCCCCTAAACCATGTCCTGAAGCGCCACATCCACACATTTTTTGAACACTTCCAGAGATGGCGACTCCACCACCTCCCTGGGCAGCCTGTTCCAATGCCTGACCACTCTTTCAGTGAAGAAATTTTTCCTAATATCCAATCTAAACCTCCCCTGGCACAACTTGAGGCCATTTCCTCTTGTCCTATCACTAGTTACTTGGGAGAAGAGACCAACACCCTCGTCGCCACAACCCCCTTTCAGGTAGTTGTAGAGAGCGATAAGGTCTCCCCTCAGCCTCCTCTTCTCGAGACTGAACAACCCCAGTTCCCTCAGCCGCTCCTCATCAGACTTGTGCTCCAGACCCCTCACCAGCTTCGCTGCCCTTCTCTGGACACGCTCCAGCACCTCAACATCCTTCTTGTAGTGAGGGGCCCAAAACTGAACTATGTCCCACTCTCCCCCTTTTGGGAATGGTGAAGGCTCTTCATGTGCTCCATGCATCCCTGCTTCCCCAGGGAAACGTGCTTTCTCCTGACTCTGTGTGTCTGGAGGGTCCAAAGAAGGAAGGACCATGCAGCAACAGTTAACAATCATTGTGTTGATAACCACCGAACAACCATCCCCAAAAACCTCCTCCCAAAAACCACCCCCAAGCAACATCTGTCTCCCTGGGCATCTTGGAAGAGCATCTCCAGGGGAAAGGATGACGCAAAGGCATGGGCTGGGATGCATCAGAACTT
>NW_010521397.1:3623-4272 GCF_000687285.1 Phaethon lepturus | reverse complement strand
CAGCTTTTAAGACAAAGCCATGTTATATTTAGCTAATGCATAAAAATTTTCTCTTCTGAGAAACATCTGCGAGAGAAATTTCTCATCTCGGGATGAGAAATCCGGGTTTATACTGGTCATGAAATTGCCAGTGTACTTTTCAGGAGTACAATGGATACTTTATCCAAGACTGTCTCTTCTTCCAGATGAGACAACCTCTCTGCTGTATTAGTTGATTATTTCTTAGTCTGTGTTTCATTCTTTGGAGTTAGAGGAAAGGACACACCCATGAAGCAATGATAATTCTTTCAACAAAGCAACAAATGTAATTTGAAGGGTTTTTGTGTTTTGGGGTTTTTTTTAATTGTCTTTATCTGGTGGCTCCTGCTTGAAGGGAGCACAATTGAATGATCTAGAGGCTATGCCTTGAGTCAGGATCAAACGGTCTGATGCTGACAATAGTTGTAGAACACTGAAATAGGCAATTCTTTTTGTTTCAGTACAGTGTATTTAATAGGAAGCTGTACTTCCGTTTTTATTCAGATAACTATCACTTCTAATGCACACGTAATGTACTTTGGCAGTAACTATGGAACTGTAAATCAACTTGAAGCGTGTAAATTTGCCACAAGTTATTTGACATAAAAATAAGATTTTTCTGATGCAGACT
>NW_010521397.1:0-2946 GCF_000687285.1 Phaethon lepturus | reverse complement strand
TTGTTGCTTATTTTCAGAAGCAAAAATTAGGACAACTGAACTGGTTTTCTGCCAAAGTTAGAATTTTAAAAATTTTCTTCAGAAAAATAAATTGAGTTGAAACTATTTTAACATGCAGCCCTGAGAAAAGCCTCTGATATACTAACATGACAGATTAGCACAATGTAAGTTGGACCAAGTTAAAACAGTAGAGCAGCATTGGATAACTGTTTGGGAGGGGATAAATCTGTGTGTTAATGGCCTGAATCACAGCCTGAATGAGGGGAACATTTATTGTTGTATTGATTTTATTGTATTGATCCGAGAGTGTGTTGACTTTAAATTTTCTTTTGATGCTATTTTTTTATGGAAGACATACAAACTTGTAAACTGAATTTGATGGATTGCAGCAGCATACTGCAGAAGTGAGTAATCTTGCTGAAGAATCCTTCTGTGGCCTCTCCCCGTGATCCTTAGAGACAAGCAGTTCTTCCCAAATTCTTTGATTTTACCAAACTATTGAATTTGTAGCCCTACGTTGCAGAATGTGGAAGCTACGCCTGGATGCCCAAGACCTGGGATGCACTGTGCACGCATTGTACTTTATGCACCAGAAGTTATGTTCTGGTTTCATTTTTAGTGAGAGTAAATAATTGGATCAATTCTTGTTATATGCTGGATAAATGCGTCTCATCCTACAACTTTGGAAACTATCTCATCTCTTGGTTTTGATCAACCATCTTTTTCTTTTTTTATTTGATGCTGAAACAAGAGGTACTCTTATTTAACCTGATTTTTTTTTTCTACCCTCCATTCTATAAGCTGAGACACTGCAGTAAAGCACTCGTCATGGAATTTTCTTTTAAAAAGAAACTAAAATTATCCATAAAACACCAAAGAGCTCTGGGACTTGTTAAGTGTGGAACAAGATGGCGAATCAAGCTTTCACTGTTTTCTTTTTCGCAGGAAGAATCCACAGCACAAGCTAGAATACAGGCACAGTGTACCTCCAGGTAAGCCAAGTTTTTCAGTATAGCTCAAAGTGGGGGCAGGAACCGCCAAACCCAGTAATAGATACCAAAATTTTGGAATAAAATGCTTTCATCTACTGCACGTGAATAACGCTGCATTTGCAGCTTACTCTGTGTTGCCCTGCACCCTTGCTCTTCTCAGGCATGAGGTTTTGCCCTTGTCTGTTGTAAGGAAGGTTGCTTGGTTACTGCAAACCTGCACTCACTTTTTCAAATGTTTTTCAGCTGCAGGGAGATGGGCTGGGTCAGACACAATTGACACAGTTTGTATGCCTTGTGTCTTGCGAATTGACAAAAATGCTGTGTGGCAAGTGGCTATTTTCATGAGTTTAATAGCTTTTGTTGAAAATGAAACATGGAATAGTGTGATATTACCTGACGTCTGCATTCTACTTCCTCTGTTCAGAGCTGGAGTATTACAATGAAAACAGGGAATATATTTAGGTGTTAGTGAAGTATTTATCCACATTTCAAATAGCTGCTGCAGTAAGTTATTTCTATAGGTTTTCTTCCATCCCCATCGAAAAAAGTGTACACAGAGCTGTACAGGTGTACATACTTAGTTTTTATTCTTATTTTTCTTTTGATAGGAAATCCTCAGGTAACATACAGCTTCGAAGTCTTGTGATGCTTTAAAATAAACATTGCAAGCATGTCTGTCATCTTTTTTATTTTATTTTAAATTTTTTTTTGACCAGTCATTTTCTTACTGAGAGAACAAATTTTTGCATGTATGTTCTCTTGAGGCATAGAGGGAATAGAATTAAAACTGAATCTGAGTTTCTATTCTAACATTTTCTAGTCTTTTATCTTCCAGTAAATAGATTTGTTGAAAAACACAGGGGCGTGCACTGTTTATCTTTTGTCTGCTCTTAAAGAATTCAAAGAGATACTTTGGATTTTTTGTGCTTTCTCTGATTGCAAGTCCAATGACTTGGAGATTTTTTTCCACTTGCAATCCCAATGCAATAAATAATACTTCAGAGGAGAACAGTTATGGAAATGATAAATGTATTTTACTTCAAAGAATCCGGATTATGACATTATTAAGGAGAAACTGCATGTATGGAAACAATAGTGTAAAATATTTAAATGCTTTGAAATACTCCTTCTGCTTTAAAAAAAATCCCCCAAAACAAGCAGTATTGATGGTATTTGTCTACAGATGGCATGGTTCACAACTGTAAGAACAGTTCATCTGGGTGATCTCTCAGGAATCATTCAGTACAAAAAAGGGGGGGGTGGGGGTTGGGCAATGGGGTAGTTTTTGTACTTGTAAATACAGCACAACCATTGCAGCATTTATTTTAATAGGTCAGTCTTCTATTGTAGCAACATCTATGAATAACCCTTATGCTAGGTTACTGTACTCTGTGCTGACTAGTAACTTTCCTTTCTTTAGTAACTGAAAGAGGAACCCGACAACGAACTTCAAAAAATGGTGAGTATATTCTGTTACGAATGGGCACATCCGCATAGGAGGCAACCGATCTCCTTTGGGTTTTGGGGGGTATTTGATAGTGCTGGAGAGGCTTGATAATACTTACCCGAGGAGAAAGCAGTCGTCATTTTGGTAAAACCCTGCTTGCTTTTTTACAAGGAATAGTGCTGAAATTGAATTTGTGCCACGCTTCCTGGATGAGTCTACCTGTACTGCCCTGGAAGCAGACAAGAAAACAAACGTTTTAAGGAGACACGCATGTGGCTCAGTTGATTCTTCCTTCCTTACACAGGGGTCATAATAGGATGAAAGGAATCCAGTATTTCATCCACAACTAGTTAAGGTTGCCCTGTAAAGATTGATTGCTCTTGAAACATAGAGAGATTCCTTCTGCATTGCATTGACCTTGAAATAACTTTCAAGTGATATCTGTGCATGTGTTCATGAGCTTTTTTTTATACTTCCTATGAGGTATCGCTGTTTCAGGTAAGTTGC
>NW_010521396.1:0-2391 GCF_000687285.1 Phaethon lepturus | reverse complement strand
GCCTGCGGGCGCGGGAAGGCCGGGCCGGGCCTGGCCTGGCAGCGATCGCGGTCGCCAGAGGGGGGAAGCTTGGAGGGGAGAATAAAAATGTTGAGGTCAAAAAAGGCAGATTTAGGGAAAGTCTGGGGGGAGAAACCGGCTGGGAGCACGTTTGGCTTAGAGAGCCCCCGCGACGCCCCTGTGGAGAGGAGGCAAGGCGGGCACCACCACGGCCTCGCTGCGGCTGCTCTCTCCTCACTCGCTTTTCGGGCAAAATACGCTCCCCCGGGTCCGTTTGGCGACACTGAGGTGGTTTCCCCTCTCTGGTTTTCCTTCTAGACTGCGGAGGGTTTGCAACGCAAGCGAGGCAGCGCGCTGGCTTCATGTTTTTAAATGAAGAGGAAAGTCTTTCTCGTGCTCGTGGGCCGAGAGGAGGAAGGAGGTTTTTTATAGGACTGCCTACTACACGGGGGTTTTCTATCATCTGATGCCTTATTTAGTTTCCTCAGTGCTTACTATGCGTACTATACTTACACCCAGAATATGCAAAGCGCTTTTCAAGCAGAGTTGGTATCCAAAGGCAAGTAGAGTCTAAAAAGGGAAAGACTTGAAACACGTGGGAAAAGGGTAAAACACACAAGTAAAGGCCTAATAATATCATGTAGTTTTTATGTTTCAGTAAAAGGTCCAAAGACTTGATGAGAAACTTCAGGCAGGCCTTGAGGGCTGGACACAGTGCTTATATCCTGCTGGTCGGCAGAATTTATTATACCTATGTATATACACAAGCTTCTTTTTCCATATCTTTTCTCCTCATCTCCTCTTCTGTAAGCTAAAAAACTCCAATCTAAACACAGACCTTTCCTAGTGTAAATGCTGATGTTTCGTAATGTACACATCTGTTGTGAAGAATAACCTGACTTTTTCAGTTCAGCTTGTATATAATTGCTTTAAATACAATCAGGTAGCTATGTATTTAATGTTTTTCATAGTAATAGAAAGCCTTCAAAGTAAGATTGATTTTAGTGATGGCAGTGATAAAATACTTAGATTGTCAAAACATCATCAAAATCACTGTGTATTTTTTTCAGGCAGCCCTGCCTTTTTATTTTTTTCCAAGCTAGATTATCCTCCCCAGATATAGACTTTCAAGATTGAGGCCTGGAAGAGTACCAAACTAATTCAGAAGCACAAAACTGGTTATAAACAACGAGGAGGATTCTAGCCTGCTTGATGCACTTTAGTTTTTTGCACTTTTGAAGGTTCAGTTTATGTAGTAAGGAAGTTTGTAGAGCTCTGATCTATCTTCTGTTACCATGGTTAACCATTTTAAGATTAAAAGTTCTTAACAGAAAAATAATTCAAAGTTTGAAATTGCAGTAGTTCAGAAACTGAAGAAATAACTAATAAGTATCCCATTTGCACACCAGGAGCACAAAATGGGAACAATATGAAGAACAAAGCAATTTGTGTAATACTCAATTACAGTTGGCTTTACCATGCGTCACAGGACACGGAGGATTCCCTATCCTCTTTCCACCTGGCTGAACACAGTGACTTAAGGGATAGGGGGGAATGGTGACAAGTTCCTGCCCGGCATGGCGGACGCGTCTCCTCTGTGACAACCCCATCTTCCCGGCTGCCCTTGTGTCATAGGTGCGAGGCTCTGCAAGTGGAACCAAACAATAACGAGGACGATGGTTCATGTAGCTTGGAGGTGTCGCTGAGGTTGAGTCGGCCTACACCCTGCGTCAAAGCTGTTTCCATAAAAAAAAAAAAGACGGGTTGTCATCGTAGTAGATTCCTTTCTGAAGGGAACAGAAGGCCCAATACACAGACCGGACCCACTTCTTAGGGAAGTCTGCTGCCTCCCTGCGGCCCGGGTTACAGATGTGAAGAGAAAGCTTCCTACCCTGGTGTGGCCCTCAGATTATTATCCATTACTGATTTTTCAGATGGCAGCAATGTAGCTGCTACATGAAGTCCAACGGCAATCAGGAGAGATTCCCAGGGCCTTGGGACGACTGGTTATGGGATCAGGAGCAAAAGTACCGTTCTCCTCTATTCTTCCATTTGCAGGGAATGATGAGGGAAGAAGTGGGAAGAGCCAGCAGATCAATACCTGGCTCTGAGCCTGGTGTCACCAGCAAAATTTTGGTTTCGGGTCAGTTTACATGACACTAGGCCTGCTGAAACAGAAGGGGTCCACCTGTCTCAAAGGGGTTGTGGTAGGTTGGCCCTGGCTGGATACCAAGTGCCCACAAAAGCTGCTCTATCGCTTGCATCCTCAGCTGGACAGGGGAGAGAAAACATAATGAAACGCTTGAGATAAGGGCAGGGAGAGATCATTCACCAATTACTGTCATGGACAAAACACACTTGACTTGAAGAAATTAGTTTAATTTATTACCA